>NW_015173208.1:29573-64839 GCF_001447785.1 Gekko japonicus | reverse complement strand
ACTGCCCCTCTTTTCCCTCCCTTTCGAATTCTGTGGAATGTTCTGGAGGCGGGATTGGGTTGGCGGCTGTATGTCACCCCACACAGAGGCAGTAAGACTGGCCAGAGGAACCCCCCCTTACCTGTGCAGCACCCTTGGAGGACTCTCTGGACAGCATCACAGCCGCAGGGGGAGGCCCCCCCTGGGCGCATGGGAGGATCTGCTGTTTCCTGGTATTCCTAAGGGCTGGGACCTCTCACCACCAGCAACTGCCCCTCTTTTCCCTCCCTTTCGGATTCTGTGGAATGTTCTGGAGGCGGGATCGGGTTGGCGGCTGTATGTCACCCCACACAGAGGCAGTAAGACTGGCCAGAGGAACCCCCCTTACCTGTGCAGCACCCTTGGAGGACTCTCTGGACAGCATCACAGCCGCAAACAGAGCAAAATCTACTACATCCTTACACTACAAAGACAAAACTAGAAGAGAGAGAGTATGGCTGCTCTTCTTGTTTCTTCAGAACACCAAACAAAGACGGGAAGAGAAGCCGTAAAATGGTAATACACCTTGACACTTTAGTCCCAATCAAATCCCTATATCAGGGAGAAAATTCCCCGGGCATTCCTACATCTAAATAACATTGGTTACATGAGAAACATGTGACTTCCTGTGAGTAACATAAACAAACTTTTAACCCCAGATATACTGAGTGTTTTCAACTTGTAATACCCAACATAAAGCCTTTCATTACGCCATCTAACAGTTGGCAAAAGATTCTTCGTTACCATGTTTGCAAGATGACACCTTTTTTTGAAATTAAAAAAAGGAAAGAAATCCAAACAGCTGCCCGAGTGGCAGACCTTGCGACAGGCAGCGACACGGCCTCTGCTTCTTGGAAAACTCTTACCCCAAGCAGCCAGATGTTGAGTGAAAAAAGGAAGTGTGGGGGGGGGGAGATGGTGATCCCACTCATCAGGCCTTTATGATGTCGAGTGGGAGAAACATGAAACCCAAACATCCTTCGAGTGTGACTTAGGGTCCCTCCAAAATATTATACCGCTGCTTCTATTTTTCTCATAGTCCAGGGTGACTTCTTGCAGTCTAGTTCTTATTGAGCATGAGTGAACCATCGCAGTGATGGACTCAGGTGTGTTTGTGAAGGGGAGGCATCCCCCCCCCCCCCCCAGAAAATGCTGTCTGTAGAGGAGGGCGCTTGAGAACACCATTTGGGTGGGGCAGAGCTATGGGTGGCAACTCTGGGTTAGGACATGCCTGGAGATTTGGGGGTGGAGCAGCTTGCTTTGGTTGCTGGAGCACCAGAATTATGTCTCCCGTGCCGTGGCTCAAAAGCAAACAAATGTGGGATATACCGGCGTGAGATGCTAGGATTGTTCACGGCTGCTGGCGTGGCCACTGTGGGCAAGAGATGGCTTTGAGGTATGGAGCAGAGTTTTGGCTCGGAGCGTGGGGAATCAGGGATGGGTCTAGAGGCTGAAATATTAGAAGAACATACTCCTGCCGCCTCAGTTTATTTTGAGGGGGGGGGACCCACTTGACTTGCGTGATGAGTAAGCCTGGCCCCGATCCCCCTGAAAAAAGAAGCTTGCACGATACGGTCAGTAGGACTGGCCCCAAGCAGTGGCGCATGGTGCAAACGTGGTGGTGCAGGGGCATGGCTGTACACCAGTGCTGTGAGGCCAGTGCTGCAGAGCCAGAGCTCTCATTGGCCAAGGCGCTGGGACCGCATGCCTGGCACTGCCTGGGTCCCACGACCGCCCCCTGCCTGGGAGCTGGCTCAGAAGATCTGGGTGATGCAGCTGAAGGCTGACAGGCTTGAGTTGTTGCTGTTGGCTGCAGAGGGAAGGGGAAGGAAGCAGGAGGCGCAGAGTGGAGCTGGGCTGGCGAAGGGCGGCCCTCTTATTGTCGGCTTCTGAGGACACCGCAGGACACCAGATGGGAGACTGCAGGAAGAGGTGGAAATTCAGATGACACAGACATAGCTCCCCCCCCCCAATTTACATGAGAATGTTTCCTGTTCCAGAGCACAGCTACCTTCCCCTTTACACCAAGCACCAGCAGGTTGTCGATGGATAGGCAGGCTGCTTTATTTGAGTTCCTGTTGGTTTTGCCGTATCTGGTCAGCACAGGATGGGATTGCTGTTTGTCCTAGTTCACGAGCCGAGCCATTTCGCTGCCCCCCTTTCCTGCAGGGTGTACGCTGATGGTACAAGGACATGTGTGCTCCCTCTTGTCGCAGCTGGTGCCAAAGGCATAAAATGCACCCAGCAGTCGCTGCAGCGGCAGCTGGGAGGAGTCGCAGGAGCCTGTGCGTTGCTGTCATTTGCAATTCGCAGTTTGCCCTTTTGGCACGGCGTGGCTCTTCCCCAAAATGAAAATAAGAGGTTGCATTCATACTGGCACAAGACTGGTGGGAAAATATGCATAGAAGGGGTTGTAGGAAATGGGCAGGGATATGACGCCATATCATAAGAGCCTATGCACACGTACTCTGTACATTTACTTTGCGGGAAGTATGATTTACTCAGAATTAGTTCTGAGAAAACTCACGTTAGATTGGGCTGTAATAAGGTTAGGCCACTTCCAGTTTTTAAACTATATTGGCACGGGGTGGTGGTGGTGGTGGCAGCAAGAACTGCTGTATTACTTTGTGACAGCAACCACCTCCCAGGGTCATGAAACACAGAGGCCAGAAAAAACTCTCCCAGTGTGAAATCTCATTCCCTCAACCTCCCCAGTACTGATTCAGAGTCTTTGCACTTGTGCAGAGCAGCAAACCTCTCTATATTTTGATGGAGCTAAGTAGCAGTGTCTTAAGCAGCAATAGTTTAAGAACGTAGAAAAGGATTGGATACGCTGGAGTGTGGGCAGGGCGCGCACGGTGTGTGTGTGTGTGTGTGTGTGTGCCAGCTGTTTTACTGAGCTTTACCCAGCAGAGGGCTTGTCTTCAGCGCTCTGCAGTGGAGCTCTGCTCCTTCCTTTCCTGGGCTTAAGAGTTCAAAGCCAGGAGCAGGAAGGGGAGGTGATAAAAAAGGATCAGGAAGCACCGCTGTACTCCCAGACCGGACAAAAGGCACTTGGAGCCACCAAGGAACTGTACCCCCAAAGGAATGTCCCCTTAGGTTCTTCTTATACTCTGTGACAATGAGATCCTTTGACAGATGCATGATGAGATTCCCAAATGCCAGAGTCGATTTAAAAGCAGCACGTCACCCTTGCTGAGTTCAAAAGGGACCACAGTCGCTGGAAACTTTCCTCACCCCGTTGCTAAATCTGTCGGTGAATGAAAGGAAAACATATTCAGCCCCTACATGGAAAAGAGTCGCGTTTGCTATTTATCGATTTACAAAATGTATATTCCACCTTTCTGCCCAATCAGGGCACAATTTGAAAGGAAAAGAGACCTCTTCCATCTATACTCCAGCCTAAGTCTGCTCACAACTTTATCCTATCCCTGCTGTTCGCCAGCCCAGTTCTGTGGCCAAACTATCCAAGGGACTTCTTAGTGGCAGAACCCATGGTGACCCCATAGGGTTTTCAGGGCAAGAGGCATTTGGGGACAGTTTACCATGGCCTGCCTCTCCGTGCAGTGACCCTGGGCTTCCTTGATGGTCTCCGGTCCAAGTACTCACCAAGTCCAACAGTGCTTCGCTTCCAAAATCTGACAAGAGCAGGCTAGCCTCTCCTTCCCCGGAAATCTCTTTGGTCTTTAAGGGGCCGCTGTCCTCCAGTCTGACATCCATCAGGAGCACCTTCCTAAAACTCCACACCAAATAAAGGCAGCTGCGGCTTCACGCAGTTATTAATCTGCAAACAATAATAAGGATGAAACAGGCAATCACATGGCCAGTCCCTGCAGTAAAACTGCTCAAACTGACTATAAAGAACATCATGATTAGGGATGGGCATGAACCAGCTCACGGACTAAAGTTCGTGACGAATTTTGGCTGGTTTGTAGTTTGCAAACTCAAGTTCGTGGCGGGTCAACCGGCATGAATTTCCACAAACTTTCAAGCCCTGTATGGTGGTTTGTGAATGGATACATTTCCAGACTGCCTCTGCGCCATCTAAATGTTTACCAAACTTCAAAGCAAAAGGGGGGCTGGAACTTGGAGGGCATGTATCCGGGGGGGGGGATCCCCTGGGACTTTCCTGTCTCTAGCTTGCACTGCTCTCTATTGAGGACATTTTGGCTCTCACTAATTGGTTGCCTCATTACTTTCTGGACCAAAACTGGAAGGTAAATATTTTTTATATAATTGATATTTTACTTTTTAACATACATTTTACTTATATTATTTTACTAGATTTTTTTAATTTATTTTTAGACACACAAAAGTAACACCGTTCTCCACCTGTGAGATTTTGAGGATTTAATCTTAACAGGCCTCATAAACATTCCAGCCCTGTGTCTATTAATTTTGTTTTGGAAATAAGTAATATAGGGGGTTTGCAATCTTATTACAAGCCAAATTCATCATGTTACATTTTATAACAACTAAAATCAATTTTTTTCCTATCTCTTTTTATCAACAGCATTCCTATTCATGTCCAGTATTGACATGACATATTCTTTGTTATTTCTTTGTAACATGTGCCTATATGTACCTCATATTATTTGGCCTCAGAAGAAGGCCTGATTGGGCCGAAACGCGTTAGGTCACAATAATTGTTCCTTGTGTACTTGTCATTTGTAATTGTTAATGAGGCTTCCATCGTGCCCTTATATGTTTTTTAAACTTTTCACAAAATAAATACTCTTGAACCTGTGCCTCTCATTTCCCAAGAAAGCACTTTTCTGGGGGCACCTTCTTTGGGTGGTCATAACTCAAACCTCTTGAATCCAATCCTCACCAAAATTTGGTGCTTAAAATTCATGTTCGTGGTTCGCAAACTGGGCATGTCACAAACCGCACCACATTTTCCCAGTTCATGCCCATCTCTAGTCACAATAGAGTTGCAGCTACATTGCACTGGAATCTTTGCAAGAGGTATGGCTTCCCATCTGCCAGAAATCCATGTGAACACGAACCAGACAAGATCACAAAGAATGATGAGACAAAGATTCTTTGGGACTTCTGATTACAACGCCCCTGATATCACAACTGTAGGAAAACTTAGAAATAGGGTTTGGATTGTGGACATTGCAATCTCAGGAGGCAGCAGAATAGAACAGACTCTTACTCTTTTCTACTGATGCCTTTTTGTACACTTTCTCGGAATAAGTGGTTTAATCACCGCTGTATTTGATAAACTTTCACATTTGCAGGGATGTATTTTAGTACAGACCAACTTCTTTTCATTTGAGAGCGACATTTCCATGGTGGGCAATCCTGAATCTTGAATTTTATGCCCCTCGTACGGCAAATGACTCACCCGTTTAATATTTTTCATTGTACTCGCTCCCCAGGCCCGTAGCACCCATGGGGCCCACAGGGCCTGTCCCCCACACAGTTTTTATGGGCCCCCTCCAATCCTTGGGTCCCCCTCCCCCCTCCAATCCTTGGGTCCCCCTCCCCCCTCCACGCCACCTGCTGCTGCTCCCTCAAAAAATACCCCCCAAACCCCAAGGGCTGAGCCAAGGTTTCTGGCTGGCTCTCGCGCTCCCTCCTCCTCCTGCCGCGGTGCTGCTGGTGGCTCCTCGCTGGGCTGTGAAGAGGCTCCGCGGGGCTCGGTCACCGGGCCATGAGGGTGTCGCGCTCCGGGCCGTGGGTAGAGGGGAGGGGGGCTCCCTAGGGGCCCTGCAGACAATACAGCCGGGTCCCTCCTGCCCAGAACCTGCCCTGGTGGCCAGTCACCAAGAGAGGTGGAAAGAGGGAGAGAGAGAGCGCGCACCGGCGCGCCCGCAAGACCCGAGGGCTTGTCCGCGGTGCCTGGGCTGTCCCTGCTGTTGGTGGCGGTGCTCTCCTCCCAGCAACTAAATCAAAGTTAATTTAATTTAATCAACTTTGATTGGCTGGTGGGGCCCCCCTGGTCCCCTCCCCCCAAATTCCTTAGCAACGGGGCTGTCGCTCCCTTCAGGCTCCTGTGGTGGTGGAAAGTGTCACCTGGTGGCAGCCAGCCCATTTTCAAGGCAAGAGGCGAGCAGAGGGGGGCTTGCCATGGCCTGCCTCTGTGTAGCCAGCCTGGACTTCCTTGGGCGCCTCCCTGCTCAGCTTCCGAGATCTGAGGAGGCCGGGCTCGCCTCGGCCATCCGGGTCAAGGCATGAAAACAACAGCGACATTTAAACGAGGCCTGTATTGTAGCCGTGGTGGCCACGGCTAAACAGAACGCCTATCAAAATTATCCCCCCTCCCCCAATATTTATCCCACGGGAGAAAACATGCAGACATGGTGGTGCGGGAAAGGGCCGTTTTGTGGCAATTCCCTTGTGGGGTTTCCAAGGCAAGAGACGAGCAGAGGGGGCTTGCTGTGGCGACCTGCCTCTCCGTAGTCACCGTGGACATCCTTAGTGGTCTCCCATCCAAGTACTAACCAAGGCTGACCCTGATTCGCTTCCAAGATCTGAGACGAATAGGCTATCCTGGTCCAGCTGGATCAGGGCTTCTGTAGCTCCTTGGATACTGCTGAAAGCGGCCATCTTCCTCCCCCTGAAGACCCCCCCCCAACACACACACACAAACACAATGTGAGATGTGTGTGTGTGTATGGTGCCCTGCAAACTCCTTCCTGAGAATTCTCTCCACTCCTCAGTATTTATTCTAAGATCAGTTCCTTTGTCTTATACTACTTTGTTCAAAATATAACTGTTTCAAGTGAAGAAAAGTGTTGAAAGTGTTACTGTTGTGAGGCTCTATCATAACAGTTTGTTGGGAAAGGTCAATATATGTTTTCCTTGCTTAATTAATTCTGTAGACTTAAAGCCGTTGATATTACACTGAATTGCAGAAGATCTCTTAACTGAAATGTTAAGATTCTCATTGATTCTGATGTAGTTTTTGAACATTGTTGAGATGCACCTCTATGTTACTATATCTCGATCAATGACTTTTGTGGCAAAATATAAATAAATAAAAGGTTTAAAAAAAAAAAAAAAAAGGTGTTGAAAGCCAAACGGTGAAGCTGAACATGCCATTAGAAAAGAGCCAGAGTCCAGGAGCACCTTAAAGACTAGTCACGGCTCCCTCTTTCAGATACCAATGTGCTATTGATATATACTTATGTACATATATATTTTAAATGGGGGTTTCTTTCTTTCTTTAAACTTTCTTTAACTTTCTTTCTTTAAACTTTCTTCAAATGGGGATTCAAGGCAGTTGTTCACAAGCGAAAATTATGAATTAAAATACCTGGAGGCCACATTTTGAACACCCCGTGCCGGTTTGGATGCCTGATCTCACAAAGGGTATCAAGGAGCTGATAAAAGGTGCAGCCAAAAATGATAAACAGCTTCTCTACAATGAAAGGATAAAGAATGTGGGACTTTTTAGTTTAGAAGAAGCAAGTAAGGTGTGGCGGTGTGGGGGCAGGTGGGTGGTGAGACGTGATGGAGGATCAAATTTGTTTATGATGTGGAGAGACTGAATAGGAAGAAATGGGTTACCCTTTCTCATAACTGTGGAGCTCGGCTTCTTCTAATGAAATTAATTGACAGTTGGTTCAGGACTGACTAGAAGAAATACTTTCTTAAGTGATCTGTAATTAACTTGTGCAGTTCCTTGCCCCAAGATGTAGGGGTGGCCTTTAATTTAGATGATGTTTGCACTAGACAACTTTGCGGAGAATAGGTCTCTCAACAAAGCAAAATTTAATCTCTGTACACTCAGGCAGTGGTCTGTCTCTGGCCACCAAATGCGGACCAACAACAGGGGACAATTGTCAACCTGATGCTATATTCTGGAGCTTCCAGAGTCATCTGGTCGACTACCCGGAATGCTAACCGGATAGATTTGGGTCTGATCTGGACAGGAAATTCATACTAGATGAATATGCTTTACAGGGAGAGTAAATGGAAACTGTAATTGATTCACAATAGCATGGCTCGAGTGTTAACTGGAACTCACTGAATGTGGTCTGCAACTCTGATACGGTTCCAGCCATTTTAGCCACCTATCTTTTGCTGGGGGTAATTTGCATTGCTGAGCCTGGCTTTAAAAGTCCTACATAATCTGGGGCTTGGATCTCTTAATGACAACTGTCTCCTGCCTGGTATAGCTGCCTGGCTTCCCAGCTTGATATGGTAGAACCCTCCTTCCTGTGTGACTTTTTGCTCTGTGAGGCGTGGCAAGTTGGGAAAGGGTCTCCTCGGCAGAGGCATCGCATTAGAGAATACAGCCCCAGAGAGCGTGGCTTGTTTTTCAACAGGCAGTTCATGCCTCGCTTCAAAGGAGTTTCTCATGATGTCCTTGAGGATAAGCTGGTTAAGTGTGGGCTGGACAGTGCAACCGTTGGATGGATTCATGGTTGGTTGAAAAATTGTACCCTGAGAGTGCTTGTAAATGGCTCTGCGTCTACGTGGAGGGAAGTCTCCAGTGGAGTGCCGCAGGGCTCGGTCCTGGGCCTGGTGTTGTTCAGTGTTTTTATAAATGACCCTGGAGGAAGACATAGAAGGGATGCTTATCAGATTTGCAGATGACATGAAGCTGGGTGGGATTGCTAATTCTGAAGGAGACAGAGTCAGGATTCAAAATGATCTAGGCTCTGGTCACACGGACATTTAGTGCGGGCTTCGTTGCTGATCCCTCGCGCTTTAAAGTTTCCTGTCCATATAGGCAAACCCGCCTCCTGGACCGAAGAGGGCAGAATCACGCGGTTTCCGCTCTTTTTATCTGCGTTTTCTGACACCCGTTGGAACAGGTGTTTTCCCGATATCTCGCGCTTTGTATCCGCGTTTTTTGTATCTGGACAGCAACCCGCCGTGACCGCGGTAACTTCTTTTTGTGTGTGTGTGTTTCTGGTTTAAGTTATGTGCATGGGAAGGCAAGCGCATGCGCAGGTTGTTTTTTTTTAAAAAAAAAAGCCCGCGCCACCGTGGGGACAGCGGCGTGGTGTGAACAGTACTTTGCGCGAGTGAAGCGGAAGACAGAGGGACCGTCTGACCACCTAAAACCAATATAAAATGTCGCGGATTGAAGAACTGCGGGAAAATTACCGCGGTAAGAGGTCCGTGTGACCAGAGCCCTAGATTGGCTGGAACAGTGGGCTGAGACAAATAAAATGAATTTCAATAGAGATAAGTGCAAAGTCCTACACTTAGGTACAAAAAATCAAAGGCACAGATATAGAATGGGAGGGACTTGGCTTGACAGCAGCACATGTGAAAGGGATCTGGGTGTTCTGGTTGATCACAAGCTCAACATGAGCCTGCAGTGCGATGTGGCTGTGAAGAAGGCTAATGCAATCTTAGGATGCATTAACCGAAGCATTGTGTCCAGATCAAGGGAGGTGGTAGTTCCGCTCTATTCTGCTATGGTCAGGCCTCACCTGGAGTCCTGTGTCCAGTTTTGGGCACCACATTTTAGGAAGGATGTTGACAAGCTCGAGCGTGTCCAGAAGAGGGCAACCAGGATGGTGAGAGGGTTGGAATCCAAGTCTTATGAGGAAAGGCTGAAAGAGTTGGGTCTGTTTAGCCTGGGAAAGAGAAGGCTTAGAGGGAACATGATTTCAGTCTTCAAATACTTGAAGGGCTGTCATGTAGAAGATGGAGCAGATCTGTTCTCTTTATCTCCGGATTGCAAGACTAGATCTAATGGGTGGAAATGACAAGGGAGTCGTTACCGGCTAAATATCAGGAGAAACTTCCTAACTGTAAGAGTGGTTGAGCAGTGGAACAGTCTGCCTCAGGAGGTGGTGGATGCTCCTTCACTGGACGTTTTCAAGCAGAGGCGTTCAGGTATGTTGTAGGGCTATCTTTCAGCTATGCTCCTGCAGAGTGCAGGGGGTTGGACTAGATGACCTGCAAGATCCCTTCCAACTCTAACATTCTATGATTCTAAGGCTTTTGCGTGTTAGTTGGGATGAGGTAGGGTTTGCTTCTTCTCCTGCAAGTTCTGTTAGGGATGTTTTTATCAACTGGGTGGTCACAGTGATGTCTTTGACAAGCCATCATTCCCTGTTCAAATTGTTTGTTTACTTCTAAAACTACAGTCGTGTCCATATTGACCTATTTTGCATTGGGCAGAAAAAGAAGCTGTTGTTTTACATGTCGTTCAATGCTTTGGCTGCTGCCTTCATCAGTAATAAAGGTGCTACATTTTCAAACAGGCAGGGAGAGGGAAGGCAGTGCAGGCGGATCCTGTCAGATCTCAGGAGCTCAGCATGATCGGCACCTGGGAGGGAGACCGGCAAGGAAGCCTCTGCAGAGGAAGGCCACGGCCAACCTCCTCTGCTTCTCTCTGGCCTGGAAAGCCCCCGGTTGGCTGGGGTCACCAGAAGTCAGCTGCGATTTGGTGGCGCAGACAGACACAAGAGCTCCTCGGGTACTGAGGGCTGGAGGGACTGCTCAGAAAGGGGACATCTGCCTGACATGAGGAATACCATGTGGGCAAGACAGTTCGTCTATGAGCCTCCAAGTGGAGGCCTGGGGGTGTGAGGCTTATCGGCCGAGGCCGGCTGCCACACCCATGTTTTGGTGCCTAAGGTGAAGCACTTTTGCCCCCTCACTGCCACACAGCACCATCCTGCGTTTCTGCACCTTCTGGCTTTTCCCAGGCGTTGCACAATCTTTACTAAGATGTTTGTTTTTTAAAAAAAGATTGCAGCAAAACATTGCCGGGAGGAGGGAGGAGGAATGCCATGAGGACAGGAGAGTCTGGATCTTCCCCTATCCTACCCATATCAACACCATTTCCCCTGCTCCAGTCCCCTGCAGCAGCTACACCCCACCATGCACCAAGCCCCCAAAGGCCTTTAAAATTGCTAATTTATATATTCCTATAGCAATGTGGCTCAAGTGGTTAAGACGCTGAACTGCAGGCTGTGGAAGGTCGGTAGTTCAGCAGTTCGAGACCCGGGTGCCGCATGACGGAGTGAGCTCCCGTCTCTAGTTCCAGCTCCTGCCAACCTAGCCGTTCGAAAGCAAGAAACTGCAAGTAGATAAATAGGTACTGCTTTGGTGGGAAGCTAACAGCGTTCCGTGCGCCTTGGCGTTTAGTCACGCTGGCCACATGACCACGGAAACATCTTCGGACAGCGCTGGCTCTTCGGCTTTGAAACGGAGATTAGCATCGCAACCCTAGAGTCGGACTCGACTGGCTTTCGAGCAAGGGAGACCTTTACCTATAGCAATAGCACAATACAAATATAACAAAGTTTGACTCCAGTGGCACCTTTAAGACCAATAAAGTTTAATTTTGGGTATACGTTTTTGTGAGCATACAAGCTTTGTGCACAAAAGCTCACACCCAGGACTAAACTTGGTGGGTCTTCAGGGTGCCACCGGACTCAAACTTTGTTCTGTTGTTTCAGACCAACACAGCAACCCCCCTGAAACGACACTGATATGTCCATTACCAATTTTTAAGGCAACAGCAAATCGAAAGCCTTCTGGTGGTGTCACAGGGGGAGGGCAGGACGGTGGCACGAGGAGGTGGGGGGCAGAGGAAGTGCAGGGAAACCTGTCCTGAGGAATGCCTGTTGCTGCTGCTGTTGGGTTTTAAAAAGAAAAAATTGGTATTTAGAAGAGATAAAATAGCCCAGCAGAGTCTGAGTAAAATAATTCCGACTCAGAGTCCATGTGTGATTAAAATAGAAAGTTTTTACTACATTCTAGCATAGGGAAGGGTAACTGGGATGAAAATAACAACGGAGCTAAATTCCCTACATCTTTACACTACAAAGACAAGACTAGAAGAGTGTTATGGCTTCTCTTTCTTCTTCTTCAGAACAGCAAAACAAAGAGGGGAAGAGGAGCCATAAAATGCTAAAACACTTTGACACTATCCCTCCAATCAAACTCCTAGATCAGGGAGAATTTTCCCGGGCTTGTAGCATCTAAACTAACATTGGTTACATGGGAAACATGTGACTTCCTGTGAGCAACACAAACAAACATTTAACCCCAGATACACTGAGTGTAATTTTAACTTGTAATACCCAACAGCTGCCCACACTCAGGAGCCCCAGAAAGGACAGGGTGGAGCAGAGCCCTCTCTGTCCAGCGGCCTGCTCTTGCCGCCACGTCTTGTTCTCTCCAGTTGTCATTCCCAGCAACGGGCGACATCTCAAAGTGGGACAGAGGCCAGTCATGGCTTTCCCCACATTTTGGCTCATGGATTTCCAATAGGCTTAAGTTACGGGGAGGCAGGCATGGGCCGAACCTCAGGAGAAACGTCCAAATGGAGAGAGAGAACAGCTGCGCAATGCAGGGAGTGGGGAAGGGGGGGGAGAGAGGCAGAGGCTTCAAGTGGAGGCTGGCCGGCCATCAGCGGGGGAGCTTCTCCCTTTGGGTCTCCTCCTGCCACGAGCAGGGGGTCAGGCTCCATGGCCTCTAAGGCCCCCCAGCTGACTCTAAAGCACTGTGTGTTTCTTTTTTAAAAGTGTGAGCCCCATTTCAGCTTCACTGCCAAAGGGCTCAGAGAACTCTTCTTATGTTTGCCAGCCTTCAGGTGGGGCCTGGAGATCTCTTGGGATTATAATCGATTCCCAGACCACACAGGTCCCTTCCCCTGGAGGGAAAGGCTGCTTTGGAGGGTGGATTCACTTGAAACCCCACCCTCTCCAGGCTCCTCCACCTCCAAATCTCCAGGGATTTCCCAACCTGGAACTGGCCACCCTTTGGTTCTGGTTTTCTTCTCCGTCTCAGACTAAGTGTCCTTCACTCTCCCGCTCGTAAAGACCCCTCTCTGGTGTTCAGCTCAAAGGGCTTTTCTCCCCCTCCTGCAGTCCGGCAGTGCCACGGTCCTCTGTGCACCCACAAGCACTGACACCCCAGCCAGGATCTCAGTAAAAACCCAGCAGTGGCGGCTCTGCCCCCCTTCCCCCCGTACTTCCAGAGGAGGGGCTACTCTCTTCCCAGCCTGCCCCCCCCCCCGTGTCCCACCTGAGAAAATGAACCAACGGAGCTGCTTGGCCAGGCCACAAACCCCAGCGAGCCAACAAATAAACAAGAAGCATCCTAACCAGGCGGAGAAGTCCATAAAACAATCGCTTCAAATATGAGGCCATATAAATCTTAGGCGGGCGCAGGTAACCTACTACTCAATTGCTTTTATTGTCTCTCAGTTGGGCTGTATTTATTACAGTCTGGGGACAGGGGGGGGGCAAAGGATGCCCCGGCAGAGGGTGGTCTTCCCCTGCCGTCCTATCCCCCCAAAGCTGCAACAACCAGACCACACAGAGGTGGGCTCCATCCACAGGCAGGGGGGGTGGGGAGACCTCCACGAGAGCCCATCTGTCTGCACGAAAACCAATCAATAACTTTGTAACAAGAGCCCTTGTCCCTGGGAAATGGAGAACACAATAGTTTAATATCAGCAGACCACGGAGGGGAGTCTCTGCTGGGGGGGGGGGCCTCGGGAGGGGGGCGGTTTGGGGGGGCTCGGCGGGGAGGCGGATGGAGAACAGGCCTCTTGAGCTTGTCCTTCTTCAGGAGAGTTGGAGGAACCGAGAACAATCTGTGTGTGTGGGGGGGACACCAACGTCCTACATGCCACATTTGGGAAATAGCGAGTTCAAAGCCACTCCCGTTTGCCTGTGTCTGTGTGTGCTTTTCCAGCAGGCAGGCTGGCAAATATCTGAAACGTCCAATTTTTTAAAAAAAGAAATGATTTTCTTAATCGGAAAGCCATAACCTTGAAACGATGCAGTGTTGACAAAGCATTGAACATGTTCTCTCTGCCTTTTAAAAAAAACACCCGTGTCACCTCTTGTGAAAACAGAGAGTAAAATCAAGGGTCTGGAGAAAAAACAGGTAGTGTGTATATGGGGAAGGGTACCTCTGTCAGTGGTGGGGTTGTCAGCAGGGCCGGCTCGCTCACTAGGCATTCGCCTAGAGTGCGCCAGCCCTTAGGGGTGCCAAACGGCACCCACCCTCCCCCCCCCGCCAAAAGCCCTCTCCCTGACCGGGTGCTCGCTGACCGCCGCTGGTGGAGGCTGCCCAAGCCCGAGGTGGTGGCATTTCTGAGCTAGTGGCATAGTGGGGGGGGGGAGTGCACGGCAGGCGGCACATGGGGGAGGGGGGCGGCGCACCAGGGGGGCACCAGAAGGGATCCTGCCTAGGGTGCAAAATAAGCTAGGGCCGGCCCTGGTTGTCAGCTCCATTTTGGGAAATTCCTGGAGATTTGGGGATGCAGCCAGGGAAGGGTGGGGCTTGGAGAGGGAAGGGCGCTCAGCAGGGTTGTGATACCCACAGACTCCACCCTCCACAGCAGCCATTTGATTCAGGGGAACCTGATCTCTGTCGTCCGGAGATGAGTGGTAATTCTGGGAGATCTCCAGACCCTACCTTGAGGTTGGCAGCCCTTGTCAGAGGTCCCCAACCTTTTTGATGCAGTGATCCATATTTGGTGTGGAGTTCTACCTGAAAAAAACAGGCGTGGGCAAATAATTGAAACTGCAAAAAAAGACTGGGACACCCAGAGGTCATTTCCTGCAGGAACACACAGGAGCGGAGCTCCGGCAGTAAAGAGCCCAGGGGGCAGGCACATGCAACAAGCCCCGCCCCCTGCTCCCAGCAGCCCTCGGTCAGGGCAAGAAGCATAACTTATTTGCATATGCCACACCCCCTGACATCACCAGACATCACTAATGAGTTATGCTAATGAGCTCCTGCACCTCTTTTTCTGGCCAGGGCATCTCATAGTTCATGCACAGCCACAGAGGTGGCCCAGTGTCCTATTGAATCTACGGGGGGGTGAGGTGAAGGAGATATTAATGGGTGGGATGGGTTGGAACCAGAGCTGCTGCTGCTGCTGCTTCTTCTTCTGCTTCTGCTTCTTCTGCTTCTGTTTCTTCTTCTTCTGCAAAAGAGGTCCCAGAACTCTAAAGAGGGAAATGAAGTTTTTGATCTGTATACTGAAAACTCATGAATTGTTAAATATTTTTTTAAAGGATTTTGTTGAACGAGGTTCCAGAACTCTGTTCCGGTGCGTTCCCCCAGAAAAAAAGCCCTGGTTGGAGCACAGAAAGACAGAAACATCTAATACCCACGAGCAGGGGTCATTTCGTAGAAAAAGAGCTAGGGGAACTCATTAGCATAACTCATTAGCATATGCCACACCCCCTGACATCACCGGAAGTGTGTCCTCCCCACAACCGGCGGCGACCTCCAGCGGGCACCAGCAGGGAGCTCCAGGCCCCGCCCTCCCGCACCTCACCCGGGGGGATGGCGTCCCCCCACGTCCCCCCCCAAATGACCCCTGCCCACGAGGCAGATTCCAGTTGGAAGAGCCTGGTGACCAGTCTAGCTGCTATATATTGAGCCAGTTGAAGTTTACAGGCAGTCTTCAAAGGCATGCCCATGTTCAGCACATTGCAGTAATCAGGGGTAGTTTCGTAGAAAAAGAGCTAGGGGAACTCATTAGCATAACTCATTAGCATATGCCACACCCCCTGACATCACCGGAAGTGTGTCATAAGGCCGCTGCCGGCCTTGCAGCTCCACTGCCGAGCCCCATGAGGGGCCCGGCGGTGGACCTGCAAGGATGGCAGGAGGATGCCCCACCAAGGCCCTCCCTGGCCCCAGGCAGGCAGGGGTGGGGAGAGGCAGGGAGGAAGCAACTTACCCTCCCTCTTCTCCTGTCTCCTACTGGCTGAATGAGGGCCGGAAGCAGGGCGGCCGGAAGCAGGGGGCGGAGCTTCGTCATGTGCCCCACCCCCCGTACCTCACCCAGGGGGAACTGTGTTCCCCCGCGTTCCCCCCCGAAATGACCTCTGGCAGTAATCAATCTAGACATTATTACCCATCATAGGTAGCTGGGGAGGCTACATTTTAGCCACAGAGTTGGCTTTTCCTCTGTGTTCCCAACGGTTGAAGATAAAGACTATTGCAAACCTCTTTGTTGACTCTTTCTTCACGCTATTAAAGCACATACAAAAGACAGGCCTGGCTTGCCTTGGCCAGATCTCCGGCACAGAATTCCTGTATCTGACCATGACCAGCTCCCAAATACATCACAGGACATGTGCAAGAGCTCAAGGGATTGACATCAAAAATTAGTAATTATATGCCACTGTGTGTCGAATAGCCAGAAGATCCTAAGATTGTCTGGCAGCCAGAAGATCTAGCTCTTTAGTGTTATGCACCACTTGATAGCGAGCTAGACTTGTGTTTTTTTATTAAGGCAAGAGATGTTTCAGAGGTGGTTTGCCACTGCCTGCCTCTGCATCAGGACCCTGGTATTCCTTAGAGGTCACCCTTCCAAATACTAGCCAGGGCCGACCCTGCTTAGCTTCCGAGATCTGCCGGGATCTGGCTAGCCTGGGCCGCCCGGGTCAGGGCCCAGAAATGGTGGCCCTCTGCTGCCACCAGAGAGCAGGCACTCCCGTGCAGCAAACTGAAGCCTTGAGTGGCCTTGAAGCTTCCTGGTATTTCCCGTCTTTTCCCAAAGACTCCCTGATCTTAGGGTTTGGTCTTAGGCTTTGGTCAGCCTTCCCAGCAAGAGGGGGATACTGCAGAAACAAAGACAGGCATGACAGGCTTTGAGAGCCAGTTTGGTGTAGTGGTTAAGTGCACAGACTCTAATCTGGGAGAACCGGGTTTGATTCCCCCCCCCTCCACTTGCACCTGCTGGATGACCTTGGGCAAACCATAGTTCTGATAAGAGCTGTCCTTGAAAAAGAGCAGTTTCTGTCAAGAGCTCTCTCAGCCCCACCCACCTCACAGGGTGTCTGTTGTGGGGAGGGGAAGGGAAAGAAGTTTGTAAGCCGCTCTGAGACTCCCTTGGGTAGTGAAGGGCGGGGTATAAATCCAATCTCTTCTTCTTCTTCTTCTACATCTGGCCAAGCAAAGCTCACGCCTGGATGGGCGTCACCTCAAAGAGTGGCTGAAATGTCTCAAAGGTGCTTCTAGCCCCAGGTACAAAAGACTGTTCGTTGCAGATGCGTGCATGCATCCTAAAGATGTTGAGCTCCTGGGGGGGGGCCCTCCCCAAAGGCACACTTGTCATCACTTTCTCTCCATGGATTTTACCAGCCATTCTTGTTCCTTACGTTGATAGGACACTGGAGAGATCCTCCCTGGCTCTGCATCTTGAACATTTTTCCTTTGGGGAACCCAGTGATGCTTCCCGGAGCCCAGAGCTCTGACTGCCTCGACTAGCCATCCCTTGACCTGTGAAGAGGAGGGTGGTGGCCCGTCCATTTGGGATCTCTCAGTGCTTCTGCTTCCGCCACTGTCAAGCCGGCTTCCAGATTAGTTTTTATTTACTGCATTTGTATGGCCCCTTTCTGCCAATGGGGACCAAAAGCGCCTTCTGTCGTTCTCCTCTCTTCTATTTTTTTATCCTCACAACAACCCTGTGAGGTAGGTTAGGCTGAAAGTGTGTGACTGGCCCAAGGTCAACCAGCCAGCTTCCCTGGCAGAGGAGGGATTTGAAACTGGGTCTCTCAGAGCAGGGTCCAGCAGTTTGACTGCATCGTGCCAGCTGAATCTTGTGGCACCTTTAAGGCCTAAAACGTTTATTTTTGCCCAGCAAATCGGATGCATGAAGTGTTAGTAGGTGCAAGTACAGGAAAACACCTTTTCCCCTGTGCAAAGCTCGACTGCTGCCGGAAGGACACGAGGTCTTTCCTTTTGCTTCTGCACCGCGTGAGAAACGACTCACATTTGAATCGGCCTCTCTGCTTAGGATCTTCTCCACGCAGATTTGTAGAGTCGTCGTCGCGGAGGTTTTGTTGCGTGATTTTCAATTTGCTTTTCATATTCTGTGGGCTTTGTTTTGGAGTTTTTTGTGTTTGTTGCTATTCTGAAAGTGGGGTTCTGGAACTGTGTGGCTTTTTGGTCAATTGCAAGCAAAAATATGTGGGGCTATGACTGGTAAAACAAAGCTAGTCAGAGGTTGCAGAATAAATTAAAACTGTATTGAAACAGCAACAATTTTACCTAAGTCCGCTGACATCATGGGGCTTAGATTTTCACACATTGTATGAAGAAGTGAAGTTGTGACTCACAAAGCTCATCTTAAAATAAATGTTGTGAGTCATTAAGGCACTATGGGACTTTTGTTTTATTGTGCTTCAACAGGCTAACATGACTACCCCTTTGCAATTAGATTAGAGCAATGCCACAAACATAAACAGAGTTACACCTTTCTAAAAAAAATTCTACCTCTTCCAAAATATTAGCGCTCAAGGTCACCCTATGAAGCAATAGATTCAGGATGGACACAAGGAAATATTTTTAGACAGAGAGTGATTAAGATGTGGAATTAGCTGCCAGAGGATGTAGTGATGGCCACAGGCATAGATGGCTTTAAAGGGGGATTGGACAGATTCATGGAGGATAAGTCTATCAGTGGCTACTAGCCATGGTGACCAAGGTGAACCTCCATGTTCAGAGACACTAAACCTCTGAATCACAGAACCAGGAGGCAACATCAGGGGAAGGCCTCGGCCTCTCTGCCCTGTTGCTGGCCCTCCAGAGGAACTGGCTGGCCACTGGGTGAGACGGGATGCTGGACTAGAGGGACCCTGCCTGGTCTGACCCAGCAGGGCTCTTCTGGTGTTCTTCTCAGGGGAAGGCCTCGGCCTCTCTGCCCCGTTGTTGGCCCTCCAGAGGAACTGGCTGGCCACTGGTTGAGACAGGATCCTGGACTAGAGGGACCCTCACTGGTCTGATCCGGCAGGGCTCTTCTGGTGTTCTTGTGTTCAGTGACGTCAGTGGGCTTAGAAGGATGTCCTTCTGTTTCGGATGGTGCCGTATCTCAGCATAGGATTGCACTGTTATATATTTGATTTTTGTTATTTATTACACTTCCACCAGCAAGCTCAGGACCGTTGATGGACATTTTCCTCTGGCAAAGAGTCAGCATCCTGCACCTTCAGTGCTTTGAAAACCAGCTGTCACTCCGAATGAGAGCCCCGCCCCTCCACGTTATGCTCTGCCCCCGCCCCCAAGCCCTATACTCAAAGCATCCAAGGTGCTCCCAACCAGTTCTGCTTCTCACCCTGGAGAGGGAACTCCCGTGGGGTGGGGTGGGACCTTAAAGCAGCCCTGGGGCAAGCTGAGCCAAGGGGCAGCACTCAGGGGCCCGGCCTGTGTGGATGACGGCAGTGGTCATGGGGCCCCCTGTGGCCATTGCCAGCCTGGACCGACCCGAGCACAGCCAGGGGCTCCTTGGCTCAGCGGTCTCCTGCCTTCCAGTGGCCCGCCAGGAACTCTTCCAGTTAGTTCAAGGGCTGCTCCCCTTTCCTCCCCTGCCTGTGTGTGAGCACCTGCTGGACGGCTTGATCAGCCAGCTCTCGTGGGCCCTCATGGGCTTCCTGCTCCGTTGTGGACTTCCTGTGCCATGTCGTGTGCTCAGGAGCCCAAAGGCGGGGCTGCCCGCGCTGGGTTGGGAAATACCAGGAGATCTGGGGGGTGGAGCCTAGGGAGGGTGGAGTTTTGGAGAAGGAAGGACCTCAGCAGAGTAAAGCAGCCGTGTCCCCCAGGGGAACTGAACCTGGTCACCTGGAGATCAATTGTAATAGCAGGAGATCTCCAGGTGGTACCTGGACTTTGGCAACAGGAGTCCAAAGCGACGGAGCAACCACTCTTGGAGCTGGTGCACCTATTCTTACGCAAACTCGGTAGGCCAACGCTTCAGTTCCTGCTGTGGGTTCTGTGACCTGGGGGGGGGGATAAGGCCTCGTGCCTGCCCCAGCCTGCCCTCCTCTGGCTTCCCCTCCTCCTTGCCCTGACCCCACAGCTAGTGGGAACACGAGCTACAGTGGGGGTTTCGGGGGCTCCACCTCCTTTCTTAAAGGCACATCCCCACCAGAATTTCTCCTGTAAATGCTTTTTTTCCCCCCCCAATCATTGTAAAACAGTTTTTAAAAGGTGTGCACTCCTTTAAGCAGAGTAGGGTGCTGTAGTTGACTGATTCTCGCACTGAGCGGAACTTGAAGTGTGTGACCTCTGGGATCCCTTCTAACCCTGTGTCAAGAAACTGGTCTCCTTTTCAGAGAGTTTTCCTGCCCAAGGGTTATCTTTCTTTTCTTTTTTTCTTTTTTATTCTTTTACTAATAAATACACATAAATACAAGAGGAGGAAATTAAAACTCGAACATTAACAAAGTATATCCTTTAAATACAGTACAAACGATGACCGCTATAGGTATTGTATCAGCTATGACCCAACATGGATTCTCAAACAAATACTCGGTGACCATATATATAACTATATAAAACTCATTTAAACTGAAGACTACTCTACTCATTAACACCCTCAGTTGGTACTACATATCGTACAGTGTTTGTGGACCTACACCTCATTAGCTTTCTTGACCATAGAAGCCATCACCCCCACCTGCCGGCTTGTTCTCAGAATGGTTGCTTAGGCTGGCAGAAGTGATGAACTTGCAGCAGCTGAGAACTGTCCTCTAAAGTGGTTGACTTAGAGATGTCTCCTGGCCACAGCTATCTTTTGTTATAATACTCTGGGCAGTCGTCTCTTCAGGTTTTACTTCCCAAGGGTTAAGGGGACGCTCTTGCATCCTGAGTCTGGGGCCTAATGGAGATGCTTGCGCATTTCTGCCGGGGAAGCTAAGGGACGGGGGTTGCCACTTTTGTAGCTCTTAAGTTCCTTCCAGAGGAAAATCCTGTGTTCATTCCATTCCTTGCCCTGCTTGGGGTTGGAATGCTGGGAGGCTTTGCTCCAGGGATTTACTGTGACCGCTTTTGTTCCGTTTCTATTTCCTGAGCTTGCTGTTTAAAAGTTTCAGGTTGACCTCCCTTGCAAGGTTGGTGCACGACTTCAAGGCATGCCAAAGTCCTCGGGATGCACGTGCTTCTTTCTTAGAATGTTTCAAGTTCTTTCTTTCACACCGTGCCTGGAAGGGCCTGCACTTGGCTTTTCTGGAGCCAAGGGTATTTTAACAGCTTAGTTGCTTTTACTGGAAAGTTTAAATATTCTAACATTTGAACAGGGGCCTTGATGAGCACTACTATTATTCTTTGGGGGTTGCTTTTTAGTTCAAAAATTCATGACTGCCTAACTTCAGATACCCAGCTCTGAGGAAAACCTTACGTTACAATAACCTACTCGGCTGACGGCCACCAAAGGGAAAAGTCCCTGATCCCTGTATCTTCCTAACATCAGATACTCAGATCTGAGGAACAACCTTATGCTACCAACCAAGAAACCAATCTCGGTCGAGGGCCACCAAGCAAAAGTAAGACCCTGAATTCAGGGGCTTCAGTGTCCATGTGGGACACTGGTGTGCAGCTTCCCACATCCAAACACAACAACAAAATCTAGCTTTTGGTTTCCAAGTATTCTAAAACTTGGATGGGAAGACCAGTGAGAACCCTACCGGCTCACTGGAAAGGTTCTCTGGCTTAATTACTGCTTTTTCCTCCTCCTGAAGGGTTTAAACTTTCTATTTCTAAACTTACAGGAGGTTCAGGCAAGCCGCAGCGCTCTGTAACCTTTTCCCTTTAAAATTCCTTCCTTTATTGGGTTTTGAGACAGGGATTGGCCTGTTTCCTCAGTGTCAGGGATAACCTCTTAACCCTATGTGTCACTCAGCCTTTTATGTATGGAGAGCTAGGCTCCTCCCGGAAAAAAAAAAAACAAGGGTGCTGGATTCACCAGATTCTTGAGTTAGTGCTCCCCCTTTGCACCAAGGGGCCAGTCATCCCACTGACTTGCCGAGCTTGACTCCACCCCTAAGTGCTAATGTGTAATGGGAAATATAGTGTGGGGGAAGTGTGGTGCAGGGGAGGAAAGGGAAACTGAGACCCTACACTACAATTCGTGAGCCCACCCTCAGATAACGTGAGAGTTGGCCCGAGAATGGCCATGCAGAAGGAGATGCAGAAATTTAATTTCAGACAGCAACTGGTTCTAGTGGTTTTCACCTAGCAGTTGCGCTGGTATAGCTGATCAAGTCTAGCTGAAGGAGGTGAAAAGGGGAAGAGCCAACCCAAGATAGATTGCTCACTAGAGCCACACATGCAGACAGAAACCAATCACATGCACCTAAGACAAGGAAAGGACAAATACGAATGAAACATGGCAGCTAGCTGACACCTCCTACGTCTGCCCACCTGAAAAATGTGTGTCTACTCACATGTATTCAGACGTACAAGGTCTGCCCACATTCTCCACCAGTAATCTGTTAGCCAAATTGCCTTATTTCTTTAATAAATGTGGGGAATTAGGAGTATAAAATAGTAATAGGCATATAGCATGGATCTGACCTGTGTATATGGGAGTTTGATTTCCCTGTCCCAGAAATAGATGCAGAGGCTAGATTACTAAAGTAGTGACTTCTCTACTGAAGGATTCTTAAACATACAGACATAAAATCAAGCATTCACACACACACACAATACAGAACTAAGAAAGCAGAGGTGACTGATAGCTAATGGAGGGATCAGTTATGGGGTGATATTACCTGTCCAAACGTGCAGAGGTCCATGAAGAAGGGATTATAACTTAAACCCCAAAGGTTTGGGGGTGGGCTGCCTGTTGGCATACGGGCAGAGGCACACAGTCTGAGGCCATGTGCTCTGATGGATATAGACATTGGAAAACAATGCAGACCAACGGAAGGCCTTGCGAGCTGGTGTCAGGATGGGCAAGGCCTAGATGTGACCAATGAGCTCTCAGAAGGGCAGAGTCTGGGTTAACAATAGCCTTGATTACATCAGCCTGGTGCTGGGTGGCTAGTTGAATGGGTTTTCTGACCACTAATGGTCCAATCAAGGCAGTTTGAAAAAGGTTCCCAAGTATAGACAAGGTAGGAGATAGGCCTCTGATTAGATTGTTAAACATTTGAATGTATAATTGGTTTATCTTGGTATCCTGAGGGATGGAGCAGGAAAGACAAGTACTGAGACAAAGAAATCTTCTTCATGGTCTCTGCATCACACCTCTGGTATATAGTGCGCCTGCTCCAACCCTGATCGGTAGAATTGAAAGCAAAAGGGAATTTTCACACCCACTCCCCCGTCACGTGCAGGGCTCTAATGCGCATGACTAGGGGAGGGGCATGACAATCCCACCAGTTTTCTTCTGACCGCTGCGCTGTTAGGAACCTCTCCACTTTAGTCAGTGGTTTTTTTCATTTTCCTTCCTCCTCTTCTGGGCCCTTTGGCCCAACTTCTTCCTATCAAAGTACCTACAAAAAAACCCTGTGGACTAATTAGTGTTCTGAGAGAGTACTCTGCCTCAGCAGATTCCCTCTACCCCTTGGCTTACGACCAAAAAGTGGGGCTTTTTCAAACGTTGCTTGCGGTGCAGCAGTACGATTGTCCCCCCCCCCCGACGGACACTCTCTTTGTCTTCTGTGCCTTGGGGAAGCCCATCAAGTGGATTTCTGCACTCACTGTTCTAAGTTCTCACGGCAAATAAGAAAGAACAGAGCTGCCAGATTACGCACCATATTGCTGGAATTGGCCCTTTTGCCGATGGCATTGTCTCAAGATACATCTGGGCATGCTTCGATGTCGACAGTGGCATCAACATCAACTGCTGCGCTTTCTCTGGCACCAACCACTATCGAGGTGGATGGGCCGGTGCTGAAATGTTCAGCAGCGGTACCTCAGTCAGAAGCCCCATACTCCTGCTAAAAAGCACTGGGAGGGCAAGGACTCCAGGCCCGTCAAGCATAAGAAGCACAAGAAGAGCTCCCCTAGCAGGGTTCCATCAACCCCACGTCGACAGTCAGAGCCGGTATCCACTCTTGGTGTGCCCCCACTTGACTCCTCGGGGGGTGGTCAGCTACAAGGTGCCTCATCCTCACCTATGCTATGCCCCATCCAGCTCACAGATTCTGAACAGGACGTGGACTTGACTCAAGTCTCTAGATCTTCCAGTGCTGACAGCCGTTGATGGGCCCGTGGAACGATGGCTTCTACACATCACTCCCTGCAACATTCTCCAAGCGACAATTGTGACCGACCATCAGGACCGTTCCCTCCACCGATCCCTTGGGATCAACATCAATGCCAATACCTCCATGGAGTTTACCCTCTGGCAACCAACATGCCCTGGCTCCCGACACATATGCCCATGGACTGGGACCGACAATCCTCATCCTCTTGACTGTCTCAATATCGGGTCCCCCCAAGGGGTCCGTAATACCCACAACTGCAACCATCGATACTGATGGATACGCACCGCCGACAGAAGCCTGCGGCTGCACGGTCAGCAACACAATCGATACTGACACAACCGGCACTGGAGATCCCAACTTTGTTTTTGGCGTTGATGGGCCCGTGGAATCATGGCTTCTACACATCACTCCCTGCAACATTCTCCAAGCGACAATTGTGACCGACCATCAGGACCGTTCCCTCCACCGATCCCTTGGGATCAACATCAATGCCAATACCTCCATGGAGTTTACCCTCTGGCAACCAACATGCCCTGGCTCCCGACACATATGCCCATGGACTGGGACCGACAATCCTCATCCTCTTGACTGTCTCAATATCGGGTCCCCCCAAGGGGTCCGTAATACCCACAACTGCAACCATCGATACTGATGGATACGCACCGCCGACAGAAGCCTGCGGCTGCACGGTCAGCAACACAATCGATACTGACACAACCGGCACTGGAGATCCCAACTTTGTTTTTGGAACCTTTGGAACACTCAGGTTCTTCTGATTCCTCCGGGCGGTCAGAGGATGAAGGTCCGGTACATCCACCGGATCCCTCTCCACCACAGAATGTGGCTGAAGACCTCCCAATTTCCCCCTCCGAAGACTTGAAATCCTGTGGGGAATTCATAAAGCACATGGCTAATACCTTGGCTCTGCTGATGGTAAAGTCCCCGCCTACCGTTACTGACTCTGTATTCAATATTGTCTAGATGGACACCTCCACAGCAGTGGCCCTGCCTATGACTTTGGTCTTACAGCAAGCTTCCAAGGCACCGTGGACCCACCCAGCTTTCACCCCCATTTCCAGTCGCAGGATAGAACACATGTATAAGGTCCAAGAAGCGGGTACTGAGTTTTTATTTACTCATCCCAAACCAAATTCGGTAGTAGTCAACTCATCTTCTAAGGGCAGACGTACCCATTCCTCCCCTCCTGACAAAGAGGGAAAGAAGCTTGACTCCCTCAGAAGGAAATTTTACTCTGCTGGAGCGTTAGGCATTAAAACTTCCAATTATACCGCCTGTATGGGCAGGTATCAGTATGCCCTTTGGGAACAACTAACTGAGTTTATCATGGCCCTCCCTGAGGACCTCAACCACCAAGTATACAGGAAGAAGTAATGAGACTGAGAGAATCACAATATAAGAGAATATATCAAAGGAAGCATAAGCTATTGTGATAAGATTACGAAATACTTTTACTAACATTGTTGTTGTTCAGTCGCACAGTCGAGTCCGACTCTTCGCGACCCCATTACTAACATAATGCATCATATAATACCAAAACACCATAGTTGTATGGAAACAAACATACAACAATGCTCTTGTTTATAAGACTATAAAGTCTCTTAATATGCAGAACCGTTTCTGAAAATAAACTGTTTTCCAGACTCCTGCCTTGTTGTTTGTAGATAGTAGCATGTTTACATGCGCGACCAGCAGTCGACTATTTGCCAGTTTCACAGTAGTTTCCTCAGGCACACAGACCAGTTTGGGGGAAAAAAAAAAGATGTACGCAGGGTTGTTGAACAGACCTTAGAACGTAGACAGGAACAGAGTCCTCCTATTTACTTTTTGATGAAATTAACTGAGATCATACTGGAGAGAAATGATTTTAAATATGGTGATTCCTTTTACTTACAGACAAGAGGAGTTGCAGTGGGGTCCAGCTTTGCCCCAAGTGTGGCCAATCTTTTTATGGCGGAGTTAGAAGCAACACAAATTTGTAATGCAGATGTTAACCCTTTTTTTGAGCATATTTTATTTTACAAATGTTTTATTGACGATGTGATCCTGATTATTACCAATGAAGGTCCTTTGCAAGAACTAGTAGGATGGTTAAACTCTGTGCATAACAATATTAGTTTTTCCTCCGTGTCAAATAAACAGGAGGTTTCTTTTTTAGACACATATGTCTATAAGACTGAGAATAATAACCTTGCGGTACGACCTTATAGAAAACGCACGGACCGCACATCATATCTACATTACAGATCTTTTCATCCTCCACATTTAAGGCGGAATTTACCATATGGACAGAATTAAAAGGAATAGTACTGATTTATCACATTATCAGGAAGACAGTAAACAACTATATATGGAATTCATAAATAGGGGTTATCCTGCAAATGTTGTAACAACGGCCAAAAGGAGGGCAGATATTTCAGATAGATCTGTTCTAATGAAGGGACGACAATCTGCAACCATTGAAAGGATTTCCTGTGGACTGGACTGTACACCCATGTCCAATGCCATTAAAAGAACTATCCATTGACCTTGGCATCTGATTGATGACATTCCTGGCTGTGAAAACTTACCATTTATAGGCTTCAGGAAAACTAAAAGTCTTAGAGATAGACTGGTGCATTCTGGCATCAGATCTCATACTGAACTAGATCAATCAGATTCATTAAGAGGACACTATTCCTGCAAGAGATGTACGGTATGCCCTCAAGCCCTTAATATCCAGGAATTCATTCCATGGGAAGGTGAACCATCCATTCAGTTAAAACATTTCTCCATCTGTGCCACCAAAAATGTTGTTTATGTCATATTATGTGGCTGTGGCCTATATTATGGGGGCAGCACAACTAGACAGGTAATAGGTCCATATTTTGGAACACTGTAGTTTTATTAAAAATGAAATATGGGAAGCCCCAATGGTAGTTCACTTTTGGGAGAAAGTTCCTCTGTTTCGCAGTAGGAGAGAACCCTTATCAGGACAAGGCTCTTCAGTTCGGGTTGTCTACCGCCCTCCGGGTATTCACCAAAATGGTGGTGGTTGTGGCCGCACATCTCCATCTTCAGGGGATACATATCTTCCCGTACGTCAACGACTAGTTGCTGGTAGTGGACTCGGAGTCCACCCTCCTCCGCCACATCGACCTTGCCCTGGAATCCCTGAAAGAGTTGGGGCTGTGTGTGAATCACAGGACGTCGATGCTTCAGCCATCCCAGACTGTCCAGTTCATCGGCGCAATCCTGGACTCCAGAGTGTGCAGAGCTTTCCTCCCCCTCCCCGGCGGGCCCGGGACATCATCACCTTTGTCCAGCTGCCTTGTCAGTACGGAGAAGCCTCAGCAAAGCAACTCCAATGCTTTTGGGGACTGATGGCTGCCACGACTTCGGTGACCGTGTTTGCCAGACGGCGTATGAGACCTCTCCAGTTATGGTTTCTAAAGATATTCCAGCCTCAACGCCACCCTCAGTCTCAGCGCCTTGTTCTCCCGCCTCAGGTTCTGACCTCCCTCGAAGGGTGGGGAAATCCCCAACGTTTACCGGCACGGGCACCCTTCCGCCCTCCCTCTCTGTCAATGACAATCACAATGGACACATCCCTTCAGCGATGGGGAGCGTACCTGAATGGACTGTGTGTAGGAGCAGCTAGGGAGGCTTCAGTGGCTCGTAAGCATATACATTTCCTAGAGCTTCTAGCCATCTGGTATGCCCTCTGGCCCTTCCTACATCCGATAGCCCATCAGACGGTAGCAGTCTTAACGGACAATGCCACGGCTTTGTGTTATGTCAATCACCAGGGCAGCACAGTGTCAAGAGGTCTTCGCAGACTGGCTCTGGAGATTTGCGACGAATGCCAATCCTGGGGCGTTTTCCTGGTGGCGGCTCATCTGCCTGGCTCCCTCAATGTAACTGCAGATTTCCTCAGCAGAGGGGGGTTTCCCACTCCATGAGTGGGAACTCAACCGAAAGTATCTCCAACCAATATTCGACAGGTGGGGGCATCCGGACGTGGATGTCTTTGCAACATGGCAGAACAAGAAGTGTCACCTATTCAGCTCCAGGGTGGAAATGGACCCCTTATCTCTAGAGGATGGTCTCCTTTACCCTTGGTCCCGCAAATACCTATACTCCTTCCCACCGATCCCTCTACTCACCAATGATGGAAGCCCTTCGCTGCATCCTCGTGACCCCATGGTGTCCCAGGCAGCACTGGTTTCCCACACTGATCCATCTATCCAAGGGTTCCTTCATCCATCTTCCGATGGTGCCGGACCGTCTCCTTGCGCAGGAGGATCCAGTGCTCTACCACGATATCCCACATCTCAAGCTCACAGTGTGGTAGATCCTGTGAGGTCTCTCTGATGCAGGGTGGATCATGTTCTGTTGAACTGTCATAAGCCGTCTACTTGAAAGTCCTACAAAGGGAAGTGGGAAAAGTTTCTGTCCTACCTTACTGAGGTTGGCCTCCCCCCTCCCCCCTCAGATATGGTCGTTGTTTGTGGTTTTCTCCTGTCCCATTTGGACCAGGGTCTCAACTATTCATCGGCCAGAGTGTATCCGGCGGCAATCTTGGCAAACCATCCCCCAATTGATGGACATTCCGTGTTCACTCACCCACTAATCAAACGCTTCCTGAGAGGTCTTATCTGCCTCTTTCCACCATCTCGACTCCCCACTCCGGCCTGGGACTTACCTCTTGTGTTGACCAAATTTACCTTTAAGCCTTTCGAACCCATGGCTACGTGTAGTTGACAGCTCCTGTCTTGGAAAACAGCCTTTCTGGTAGCCGTAACGACTGCTGGTGCGGTGACCGAGCTGTCAGCTTTGCGTCACAATCTGCCCTACCGAGTTTTCCACCGGACGGGTGTCACGTTAGCTCTGGATGTGTCTTTCCTCCCAAAAGTCATTTCGGAATTTCATTTACAAGCGAGCGTT
Source organism: Gekko japonicus (assembly GCF_001447785.1). Classification (NCBI taxonomy): domain Eukaryota; kingdom Metazoa; phylum Chordata; class Lepidosauria; order Squamata; family Gekkonidae; genus Gekko; species Gekko japonicus. Next base: position 35,980 of record NW_015173208.1, on the reverse strand, counting down.
GCTCTCCCTGTGTTGTTTCCTGACCCTCGGGATGCATCGGAGCACTGCCTCCACACACTGGACGCGAAGAGGGCTCTGCTTTTCTACCTGAACAGGACAAGGTCATTCCGTAAATCTCCCTCCCTGTTTGTCTCCTATGCCATGCCTTTGCTTGGGAGTAAACTGTCATCACAGCGGCTGTCCAAATGGATCGTGGAGGCAATCAAACTTTGTTACCTGTTGGCAAAGAAGCCCCTCCCAGGAGTGCTTCATGTGCACGCCACGTGGGCGGTAGCCGCCTCCATGGCCTTCCTGAAGGGCACGTCATTACGTGATATCTGCAATGCAGCAACGTGGGCCAAACCTCATACGTTTGTGAGACACTACGCCCTTGATGTACGTCTTCATCAGCGCTCTGTGGTGGGACGGTCTGTGTTGCAGTCGGCATGTGTCTGAGGACCTTCAGCTCCCTCCTCTGGGTAGGCCTGTTTTTTGCTTGCTAATCTCCCAGAGGTGTGATGCACAGAGACCACAAAGGAGATAAACGGGTTGCTTACCTGTAACTGATGATCTTCGGGTGGTCATCTGTGCATTCACACCACCCGTCCTCCTTCCCCTCTGCTGTTGGTCCTCTCCTTTTTATTACTCTGAGACTGATGGCAGCGGTCAGAAGGAACTGGCAGGATTGTCGTGCCCCTCCCCGGTCATGCGCATTGGAGCCCTGCTCCGTGATGGGGGAGTGGGCGTGAAAATTCCCTTTTGCTTTTCAATTCTACTATATCCCAGCGGTGTGAATGCACAGATGACCGCTTGAAGATCATAAGTTACAGATAAGCAACCTGTTTTTACTGGAGACAGGGCTATTCGCCAGGTGGCCTCTGAATAACCTTTAGGAATGTAGATATTTTACCTGGTGGATCTGCCATTGTTTCTTCCTGGGTGGGAGAGAAGACTGGAGGTTTGCTCTGAGGGTTGCCTGGTTGTCCCCTGAATATGACATTCCTTTTTTTGCCGAGTGCTTGCAGACTGACTCTGTGGCTCGAGCTGAGAGTGCTTGACTTTTGGGGACTTTGGTTCAGGTCAGTAGTGGGGTGCCCCTGCTATAGGGAACTACTCAAGAGTAAACGCAGTGCCTATGGCCTGGATAATTGGACCATCGGGGCCAAGAGACAATCTCTACACACATGCACACACCCGGCATTGGCAGCTCACCAGGTTGCAGCAGGCATAGGATGGCTTACATAAAATTTCAAGATAAAAACAGCAATATAAATATAAGCATAAAACACAGCATAAATACTAAAACAAATTGTATGGCGGTGGTAGTACAGTAGTAGCAGCAGATGTCATAAAAAGAAGAAGAGATTGGATTTATACCCTGCCCTTCACTATCCAAAGGTTTCTCAGAGAAACTCCTTTCCCTTCCCCTCCCCACAACAGACAGACACCCTGTGAGATAGATGGGGCTGAGAGAGCTCTTTTGAGAACTGCTCTTTTTCAAGGACAGCTCTTATCAGAACTACAGCTTGCCCAAGGTCATCCAGTAGGTGCAAGTGGAGGAGTAGGGAATCATCCCCTGTTCTCCCAGATTAGAGTCCACACACTTAACCACTACATGAAACCACTACACCAAACAGCAGTTGATTTTTCTATCGGCAAGCTCAGGCTGGGTGGTGGTATTGGGCACAGGGTCTTAGGCTGTTAGGTGCTTCTCCTAAACAGTTTGGTGTAGTGGTTAAGTGTGCAGACTCTAATCTGGGAGAACCGGGTTTGATTCCCCACTCCTCCACTTGCAGCTGCTGGATCACCTTGGGCAAGCCATAGTTCTGATAAGAGCTGTCCTTGAAAAAGAGCAGTTTCTGGCAAGAGCTCTCTCAGCCCCGCCTACCTCCCAGGGTGTCTGTCTGTTGTGGGGAGGGGAAGGGAAAGGAGTTTGTAAGCCGCTCTGAGACTCTGAGTGAAGGGCGGGGTATAAATCCAATCTCTTCTTCTTCTCCTTACCTGAAGGCCTGGTGGAAGAGCTCCGTCTTGCAGGCCCTGCAGAACTGTAAGAGGTCCTGCAGGGCCCTGATCACTTTTGGGAGCTCATTCCACCAGCTTGGAGCCACCACTGAGAAGGCTGTTCTGGTGCACCTTGCAGGGAGACAGAGAGAGAAGAAAGCCCCCCCCCCAGCAGCACTTCTGTCCTCCTTGCTAGTCATGCATCCAGTTTAAGAGAAGGCAGGGAGGAGGCAGGGGTGTCCAATGTACGCTCTGTAAGGATTCATCTCATGTTGGTGCTGGAAGTTTTTGTGGATGGAGGTTACCTGTGGGGTGATTTGCCCTTGCTCGCATGATCCACCTAAGTTCACAGAATCAGCATTGCGGTCAGATGGCCATCTAGCCCCTGCTTGAAAACCTCCCAAGAAGGAGAGCCCCACCACCTTCTGTGGAAGCCTGTTCCACTGAGGAGCTGCTCTCACTGAGGAACTGCTCTGACTGTCAGGAAGTTCTTCCTCAGGTTTAGCCGAAAACTCTTCTGATTTAATTGCAACTTGTTGGTTCTGGTCTGACCTTCTGGGGCAACAGAAAACAACTCATCCCCATCCTCCATAGGACAGACCTTCAAGTACTTGAAGATGGTTAGGAAATCACCTCTCAGTTGTCTCCTCTCCAGGCTAAACATTCCCAGCTCCTTCAGCCTTTCCTCATAGGACTTGGTCTCCAGACTCCTCACCATCTTTGTTGCCCTCCTCTGGATACGTTTTAGCTTGTCTATATCCTTAAACTGTGGTGCCCAGAACTGAACACAGTACTCTAGCTGAGGTCTAACCAGAGCAGAGTAAAATGGTACCATCACTTCGCATGATCTGGACACTATACTGATACAGCCTGTCAAGATCATCCTGTATTCTGACAGTCTTCTGCTGTATTTGCTAACCGTCCCAATTTAGTATCATCTACAAATATAATAAGCATTCCCTCTATCCCTCCATCCAAATCATCAATAAAGATGTTGAACGAAACAAACCCCAGGACATATCCTTGAGGCAGAAGAAAGATCAAGGAGGAAGATAAAAGAAGAGACCATTTTCTGCTTAGAAGAGTTGGAAGGGACCTCCAGGGTCACCTAGTCCAACCTCCTGCACAATGCAGGAAATTCACAAATGCCTCCCCCCTCCACACCTGCAGTGACTGCTATTCCATTCCCAGAAGATGACAAAAAAACCCTCCAGGATTGCTTCATGACCCCAAAATGGCAATCAGCATTTCCCTGAGCATGTAAAAAAGGTCCACAAGAACTAAGCACTGAGGCAACCCTTCCTGTCCTCACTCCCATGATCTGCCTAAGTTCACAGAATCTGCATTGCTGTCAGATGGCCATCTAGCCAGCTCCTTCAACCTTTCCTCATAGGACTTGGTCTCTAGACCCCTCACCATCTTCATTGCTCTCCTCTGGACACGTTCCAGCGTGTCTATATCCTTCTTAAATTGTGGTGCCCAAAACTGAACACGATACTCTAGGTGAGTTCTAATCAGAGCAGAGTAAAGTGGTACCATCACATTGCGTGATCTGGACATTATACTTCTGTTGATACAGCCCAAAATTGCATTTGCCTTTTTAGCAACCACATCACACTGCTGACTCATGTTCAGTGTATGGTTTACTAAGACTCCTAGATCCTTTTCACACATACTACTGCTAAGGCTAGTCTCCCCCAACCTATAATTATGCATTTGATTTTTCCTATCTAAATGTAGAACTTTACATTTATCCTCACTGAAATTCATTACATTTATTTTAGCCCAGATTTCCAGCCTGTTGAGATCATCCTGTATCCTGACTCTGTCTTCTACTGTATTTGCTACCCCTCCCAATTTAGTATCATCTGCAAATTTAATAAGCATTCCCTCTAGCCCTCCATCCAAATCATTGATAAAGATGTTGAACAAAACAGGTCCCAGAACAGATCCTTGAGGCACTCCACTTGTCACTCCTCTCCAAGAAGATGAGGAATCATTTCACAAGCTCTCTTTGGGTGCGATCTGTCAACAGTTACAGATCTACCTAATAGTCATAGGAACCAAACCACATTTTCCATTTTGTCAACAGGAATATTATGTGGAACCTTATCAAAAGCCTTACAGAAATCAAGATAAACTATGTCTACAGGATTCCCCTGAACCAGCAAGGTAGTAACTTTCTCAAAAAAAAAAGATATAAGGTTAGTCTGACATGACTTGTTTTTGAGAAACCCATGCTGGCTCTTAGTAATCGCAGCCAACCTTTCTAAATACTCAAGGGCTGTCTGTTTAATGGTTTGTTCCAAATCTTTCTCAGGTATAGACATCAAGTTGATGGGTCAGTAGTTACCCGGGTCCTCCTTTCCCCCCTTCTTGAAGATGGGGATAACATTTGCCCGCCTGCTATGGGAACAACATTTTCCCACCTCCTATGGCAATTCTAAGATATTCACCAATTTCCCACACTCCCCAACAGTTTCCATTGCTCAGGTTTGCATCTGGAATGGGAAATTTGAATTTGAATCCCAGGTTATCCTAGATTTGCCAATCTGCAGGTGGGGTCTGGAGATCTCCGGGAATTACAGTGGATCTCCAGATGTCAGAAATCAGTTCCCCTGGAGAAAATGGCTGCTGCAGAGGATGGACTCCATGGCATTAAACCCTGCTGACGTCCCTCAAACCATTCCCTCCCTGGACTCCACCCCCTAAATCTCCAGGAATTTCCTAACTCAAAGTTGGCATCCCGGGGGATATCCAGTGATTCTGTGTTAAGGAAAGGAACACAAGGCTCATTCTGTGGTTTTACGGAGATTGTTGTAAGGAGATCATTGTTAATTTGCAAATGTTAATTCACGTAAATGACCACATATCTTAGAACATGAACTGTGTAGTTGTAAAGTGGAGGGAAAGAGGAAGGTCCTACTCTTTCAAAGGGGGCTTCCTGTGACTTGCAGAAAGAGCATCGTTGCGTTGGCTGGAACTCCTAGACTGACCTTGTCCCTCTGCTCTCCGTCCCTGTTGCTAACTGCAGGCTGGGAAACCCCTGGAAATCGTTGGGTGGAGCCTGGGGAGGGTGGAGTTTGGGGTGGGGAAGGAGTTCAGCAGAGCTCCGCCCACCAAAGCTGCCATTTCCTTCTTTGGGTGGTATGGAGATCAGCTGTAATTTCAAGAGACCTCCAGGCCTCACCTAGAGGCTGGCAACCATAGCCATGGGCTCCGCTTTGGTGGCCAGGATGCACAGAGCCCCATGGTCTCTTGCAGGTTGCCAAACTGACAAGAGCATTCTTTGGGGGGACCCCCCTCTGGGAAAGAGGGGCCAGCTCACAAGTTCTTAAAACGTTGAAAAGAAACTCATTTCATGGCCTCTGCTTAGAAAAGGCGACTCCGGCATATGTACGTGATAAATGTTAACTGTGCATTAATCGCATTAAAGTGGACCCTATAAACTTTTCATTTCTAATTAAATTCTGGCCGCCAATTCTGCTGAAGCAGGCATGCTCTGGGCCTTTGTTTATGTGGAAAATTAAAATGCAAATACAACGGAATTTATTCCCGTCACCAGAGTGATAGGCTGGGCTCCTCCATTTAACAGCCTCCAATTATTTTAAAGCCACCACCCCCCCTCTGTGTTTTCCCAAGTTCTCTCGTAGAAGTTGCCACCCCTAAGCGGGAAGGTGAGAAGAAGCTTGGAGAAGATGACAGGAGGGCGGGAGGCATTGGTTGTGTGTGCGCGTATGTGTGTGTGTGTGTGTGTGTGTTCAAGGTCACATCAGGGGAGATTGAGGAGGGAAAGCACAGCCAGCAGGCAAAGACAGCAAGGGGAGAAGAGAGACAGTCAGGAAAGACAGCCAAAGGTATCATCGCCAGGAGCATTCCTACGCAAAGCCTGTTTGGAACGTATCAGGTAGTTGGGTCTTCCTGGATACTTGGGGCACGTTTTGTCCTTGGGGGACAGCCAGTGGCTGTAGACCGCCTGTGCGGGAAGGTGCTCTGTATTGTTGCCCTTGGCCTTCCAGCAGCAGCTGATGGCCAAACCAGAAGGCCGGTGTGGAGAGTGGGAGACTTTCACCCCAGGCAGGGCAGGCCCTCCTCGCCAAACATGAGACCATGACATTGGACGTGTATCTGCAGGTGGGAGGGGGTGGTGGCTAATTTCACCATCAATCGGGGTACGCGGGTGAAGGGATCAAGCTCCACCCCACCTGCCCACAGTGCACGGCTTGAGCTCCGTTCTTTCCCAGCCTCACCCTGAGACGGAGGTGAGCCACGCCGAGACAACAGAGCTGGGGCCATCAGAGCAGAAAGATGAGGTGGGGGAGGATTAGGCTCCTCCCTCCCCATGATCCCTGCTGATGTGAGGGAAGTTGTGACCAGACCACCATGGCTGCTGCCATCCCATTTAGTTTGGCCCTCGTGTAGGCTCT
>NW_015173208.1:22212-29263 GCF_001447785.1 Gekko japonicus | reverse complement strand
ACACACACCTAAGGTAGCCGATCCTAATGAGTTTCTGCTGTTGGGCATGGCCTATTATGCTAATGAGTACCTGCTGAGCGTGGCCAACTCGGGAGCCAGCAGGAACTCCGTTCCTGTGTGTTCCTGCCCAAAAATAGCCCTGGCTTGCTCAGAAGACACTGCTTCTTGGGTGGGACAAAGCCTTCTGCAGCTCCTTGTCGTTCTCTGGGCATGGGCAGTAAAGCAGGCAGGGATGATGATGATGTCAAGGTAATGAGACCCAAGAGAGGTCACGTCCCTATTTTTCTACAACAGTCATGGTGGCATCATCCCTGCATGCCTCATTGTCCAAAGACCCGTGGTGGACAAAGTGGAACTCAGTCCAGGATTGTGTTAGGAGGACCATGGGATCACCTGTTTCAGAATGTCCTGCCAAATTCCTTAGGTGGTGGTGTCATAGATGGCACTGGTGATTTGGTCAAATTGGGAGAGTTTTGCCCTTGCCTTTTCAACGGCAGTTGGTGCCAAGATGAGCTTCTAAGGTAGACACCTACATTTCAGAGTTCCAAAAAAGAATTGCAAAATTTTGGAGCCAGATAGCTAGAGAAGAAGAAACCATATATATACCTGATAAATATATATATTTAGCGTATCCTGATAAATATATATATTTAGCATTCTCTCTGATGGTGATTCCAGATGGGTGGCTGAGTTAGGCTGCGGTCACACACGCTAAATAATCTACTTTCAATCCACTTTCAACGCACTTTCCAACTGGATTTTGCCAGTTCACACAGTAAAAGTGGATTATTTAGCGTGTGTGACCACAGCCTTAGTCTGCAGTAGAAAAATGAAACCGGGGTTTGGCAGCACTTTTAAGACAATTCATTCCCGCAGTTTTGTTAGTTGCTTTTTAAAAAACTTTTTAAAAAATTATTAAAGCTTATATACATAATCTTACATTAAATCATTGTACAATCATTTTACCCCCTCCCTCCTTATAGTATCTTCATATTTTTAGCCATGTGCACAGATTCTTCATTCGTATTTGGATATTTGGATTGGCTTCCCCCCTTTCCACCCATTCCTTATATCCCACCCATTTATTTGTGATCTTTTGACATTTCTCTTCCCATGTCTCTTCAGTAATTATCTGTGCGAATATATCTGATTGTACCCATTCAAAGACATGATTATTCCATTTTTCCATTGTCCATTTGTGCCTGCCCCTCCATCCCAATGCTATTACAGCCATCCCGGCTGCAGTTTTGTCAGTTGTTAAGGCCACAGTGGACTTCTGTTTTGTTTTGCCACTCTCTTTTGTGCGTTCTGGTCTGAAGGAACTCTAGATTTTCCATTCTCCAGGTGGATCCTGGAGTTCTCCCAGAATTATAGTCACAGGGGTTCCCCTGGAGAAAACAGCAGTGTCAGAGGGTAGACTCTGTGACATCACATCCCCCCCTGCATGTGTGAACCAGTTCTGGAGGCCTCGCTTCAAAAAGGAGGTGGGCAGAATGGAGCAGGTGCAGAGGAGAGTGATGAGGATGATCGGGGGGCTGGGAGACCAAGAAGCCCTTTGAGGAAAGGCTGAGGGACCTCTTGGGAATGTTCAGTCTGGAGACGAGGAGGTGGTGGTGGTGGGGACATGATTGCTCTCTTTACGTATTGGGAAGGCTGTCAGAGGAGGGCAGGGATCTGTTTCTGTTGGCAGCAGAGGACAGGACTTGCAATAACGGGTTTAATGGGTTGGACTAGGTGGCCTCTGTATGGCCCCCTTCCAACACTACGATTCTGTGATTCTATAACAGTGGAATCAGCTGCCTGGGTAGGTGGTGAGCTCCCCTTCACTGGCAGCTTTCAAGAACAGGCTGGATGAATATTTGTCAGAGATGCTCTAGGCTGGTCCTGCATTGGGCGGGGGGTTGGACTAGGTGGCCTCTGTATGGCCCCCTTCCAACACTACGATTCTGTGATTCTATAACAGTGGAATCAGCTGCCTGGGTAGGTGGTGAGCTCCCCTTCACTGGCTGCTTTCAAGAAGAGGCTGGACGAATATTTGTCAGAGATGCTTTAGGCTGGTCCTGCATTGGGCAGGGGGTTGGACTAGATGGCGTCTGTATGGCCCCTTCCAGCTCTATGATGCTATGATTGTATTCTGTGGCTGCAGTCACATGCACAGTTAGCCCTGCTCTAGGTGCGAATGCTGGGCGGGTTTAAAGGGCACGATCAAACACGAACATCTGGGAAGCACCCTGCACCCATCAGCACCCCTTCCGCTCCACTGCAGAAGCAGAGTAAAAAGACACATGGGGGGGGTTGGAATCCGGTGTTCAACGGGTTGTGACGGGCCACAGACAGACTTTCCCATGTCTGATTGCTCCAGTGTGCTCTCGTGGCATCGAGAGGGTCTGATCAGGCCATCCCGACTCTGTGCTGTTGTTTCTTCCTCCCCTTCTCAGTATGCGCATCATTGCACACTCCATAGGGAGCCCTCCGTGCAGAGAGATGCGATTCATCGATTCCTCAGCATCAGAAACAAACGGGGGGGGAGGGAACTGGCTCGCCCGCGGTTGCTTCCAAGGACTGTGTGATCGCACACCTGCAGGTCAAATTCCTCCAGAGGAAGTAGCCTCCCTTCTCCCCTGCTTTATCTCGTGGGTGTGACCACACCCTATGATTCTAACCAGGCCTCATGAGTCCAGGGCAGCCCCGTAGTCAAATATTCCTTGCAGCAGAACCTATGACTGGGACAGTTCCCTTGAAAAGATATAACAGTTGTATACTGAGGTATCAGTGCTGGGTGTCATGCCTGCCCTTGACTCAGCCCCAGAGTCAGCTCCTGACAGCCTAAGAGGGGAGGATTCAGTGCCTTTAAGAGCTGAAGAAGCATCAGGATCTGCACCTACTGTAAGTGCTGAGGAGGATACACAGCAATCTGAGTCAACTACAGGACGGTTTGCACCTGGGATTGAGCAGGCCATAAGCAGCTCACCACCTGCATCTCCCCCACCTGTAAGTAGGCTTGGGGAGCAGAGACGGCGGGAGCTGGTTAGCCGACAAAAAGAAGCATGTTCAAGAGGGTGGAGATCCTTGAGCCCTGAGTTTTAACAGCAGCCAGGACCTCCCACAAAGGTGCTAATGAGTTAATGGGCCAGAGCACTATTTAGTAGGGCCTCTGGCCATGAGCAATTTGTGCTGGCAACCTCCTTCTTAGAACCAGAAGCTCCGCACCTTGATTCCTGTTTGACTCTGTGGCTTTTGAACTCGGCTTGTGTTTGGACTGCTCTGGCTCCTGACTTCCAGCTTTGAACCTGACCACGCCCTCGGCTTTGCTCCCCGTACTCTGACCTCTGGTAACGTTTGACTATGGCTTTGTCTGGTGTTTTGGGACTTGTTTAATGCTCTGCTGACTGCTCTCCCGGCTGACCTTTGGACTTGTATTGTGACTCCCCCTGTCTGCCTGTCTCCCTGGCTCTACCATGACACTGGGCCTCTGTTGTGCATCTTTATGGTCAATGTCACAACAGACGTTTTGACATCTACTTTTAGCAACTGCACATTTTATAAGTTGTGGCTCTTCACCCCAATATGCACTCTTTGGCTACCCCAAAGCTATTCACCAGTCAGTCCTTGATCTGTGTGTGGATCTTCACCATCGCCGTGGCCAGTTCAGTAGTGCAGAAGGAACTTCCCACGCAGGCATTAGAGGGGGCTGTTTCGACTGAGGAGTGACGCAGCAGACTAGGAGGGTGTTTTGGGGCTAGCGCGTGGCTCAGCCTGGATTAGAGGGGGCTGTTTGTACCAGTCTGGGTCCGTTCGACTGAGGAGTGACACAGCGGACTTGGAGGTGTTTTGGGGCTAGCGCGTGGCTCAGCACTGGTCCACTGAGCTTGCTGGAGGGTGTCAGGACAAGCACACAATATGGGAACCTGGACCTGCCTCTTTTCATGCTTACCTGGAATGGTATCCCCATCAGCGCATGCACAAGAGCATGCTAATTGCAGGACACGAACGAAAATGCACACACCGTGCTGACGCCACACACTGAAATGTGAGCAGGTCAGACTTATGTTTGCAGCACCCCGCGGGTGGGAAGGACAAAAGCAGTTGCATTAAGCTCTTCAGATTTGAAAGGGAGATGAGCACCGCAACCGGCGTATGTTTCGATGCTTACAGGTGTATGCACAGCAGTTTGCAGCACCCAGCGGGTGGGAAGGACAAAAGCAGTTGCATTAGGGTTCCTCTAACCCCAGGGACAGCATAAAACAGAAGAAACAATCCCTGCTGTAGACCCAGGGACAGCACACCCCCTCGCCAGGCTGACAAGAGGCTATTACAAAGCCGTGACATCACTATTCAATACGCCGGAGCCCTGGGACTGCCCGCTGAGTCAATGCTGAAGACAGAATTACAAAATAATATTGATAGGATCAATGGAACTGGAACACAAAAGAGCAGCCGTCGGTATGAGCAAGTAAAGGTACCGGCAAGCCTGAGACATCCTCTGGAGCACAGAGCAGAAGCGCAAATTTATGGGGAGAGGCCAGAAGAAGCGTGGCAAAATGGGAAGTCTTGCCCCTGGGAAGAGGGTGCCTTTGCCCACCGGGTGGCAAACGACCTCAGCTCAGCTCGCAAGCTGATCAGGACGGGAGACCAGAGGCAGCATGGAGATGGACGGGCTCCGTCGAGGACGCCACAAAGGCAAGGCTGCGAATGAGAGGACACTCTGGAGGTCATTAATCTGTGGGGACACAGAAAGTCGGAAGGGGCTTGACGGCACTGAAGACACACACACCCGCACGCAGGACAAAAGACCGGCAGCCCTTCCCAGCGTACATACAGACACCCTGGAGTTTAAACATCCCAGGTTGCTGAGGGACATGCTTAAGGGGAGTGTCCCTGCTGGGATGTGGAAAGGTGCGCAGCAGACATGCGTTTCAGACCACTACAGGTCCATGCAGGAATCTTAAGAAACCGAGGCCAGATCTCTCCAACAATGCTGCTATGCAGCATCCACATGCATGAGTTATGTGCAGGCTGGGCCAGGATGCATGGCCGGCTCAGTGCCAGCAAATCCCACCCTCTGTGTCAGGTTCGACCCTCTTTTTATATCTTCCAGTTTATTCCTCCAGAGGCTGAGCTGCAGCCAGGTAGGACTAATCCCTCTTTATGGCTGCGCACATTCCACAGAGAGCGAAGGCCCGTCTCTGGTGATTGGTTTTGGAATCGGCCCCTTCCTCCAGCTTTGGAGCGTCCTGCACGTCTGCTGATGTTGAAGGGACAGAGGGAGGAGGTCTGGCATGTGTGGATGTTTGTGGGGCATTGAGGAATTCCCCCCTTCTTCTCCCCAAGGCCTCCTGGTTTTTTGCACCATTAAAACGCCGCCTCCAAGTCCTCATGCTGGGTGTTCAGTGAGTATCGATTCAGTCTGCAAGCAATTTTAATATTTCTTCAGGGACTTTCCGGCAACAGCACAAGTCATTAATTCATCCTTCCAAATTGCTTATTCAATAGCACGAACATGGCTCCTGAATAAAGTCTCAGAATTTATGTGACTCGTATGAGTCAGGAGGTCAAGCAACTGTTATGGAGTGGAGTTAAAAATCCAAATAAAATATTGACACTTTTTTGGAGGAGTGGGAGGAGGCGGGGGGGGGGAAGGAAGCAAAGGTATTTAAAACAGGGGCTTGTTGCCATGCCCCCAGGATAAGGAATAGAAAGAGACGGAAGACAAGTTGGAGTCTGGAAAATCAATGAGGTCTACGGCACACTCACACACATGTCATAACTCTTTCTCACACATGCAGCAACGCTTTGTAAATATACAGAGAGAGGGAAGTGGGCCTCCACACAGCCAGGGCTGGCCCCAGCTTATTTTGCCCCCTAGGTGAGGATCCCTTCTGGCGCCCCCCCCCCCCCGGTGCGCCCACCAATTTTTAAAAATAAATGCATTTTAGGAAGAATGAAAAACACAAATAATCAAGAAACTCCCAGAGTATGGGGCCGGGTTCAGTTTGGCGCCCCTAAGGGCCGTCTTGCTCTAGGCGACCGCCTAGTGAGTGAGCCGGCCCTGCATACAGCTGGCCTCTCCCAGCCACAGAAGACACAGGCCCAAGTAGGACACTCCTCTCAGCAAGGCAAAGAAAGGAGCAGGGGAGGAAAAAAAGGACCTTCACACATATGCAGCAGGAGACAGTTCTCTGTCACAGTGTGTGTGGACAGGGAACACTGACAGCCACCGGCTATGGAAGGCTAGGTCTCAAAAACTAGGCTGAGAATTAGGACCAGTTCTCACAGACAGCAGATGGGGAACCTACGCTACGCTAGAGCTGCGCCCCTTCAAGAGAGCAGCTGACATGGCTACCAACTCTGGGTTGGGAAATTCCTGGAGATTTGCGAGTGGAGCCCGGGGAGGGTGGGGTTTGGAGAGGGACTCAGCAGGGCACAGTGCCCCCCCCCCAAAAAAGCCATTTCCTCCAGGGGGGGATCGCTGACGCCTGGAGAACAGCCAAAGTTCCAGGAGATTTCCAGGCCCCACCTGGAGGTTGGCAACCCTAGCTGTTGAGCACCCTGCTGAATTCTCTGCACATGGAAATTTAACACATTGGGGGGAGGCAACTTGTCCTTTGGCCATTTTGTTTTCTGTCTTCAAGAACGGTTTGTTTGTTTGTTTGTATAGGGGAGAATCCTGGGGGAAGCCCTCCCTGCCGTCGGCCCCAGTATTCCACCCTCTTTGCCAAATGACAAGATCCCACCGTATCTTGGCTTCCCTGCATCCACACAGCCACTACGGGGAACATTGTTTTAAAAATCCAGGGGGGGGTCCAATTCAGCATGGGATGGCAGGACATGGAACACAGGGTGCCGGACTCCCAAGCGGGAGATCTCCCACTGAGCCCCAAGTGACAGGTTGGTTCACCTGGACAAAATGGCTGCTTTGGAAAGTGGACTCTATGGCATTATTCCATACTGAAGTCCCCCCCCCCTTCCCCAAACCCCGCCCTCCTCAGGCTCCACCCCCAAAATCTCCAGGTATTTCCCAACCTGGAGCTGGAAACCCTTAACCTAACAT
>NW_015173208.1:17486-22053 GCF_001447785.1 Gekko japonicus | reverse complement strand
CAACAGGGCAGAGAGGCCGAGGCCTTCCCCTGAGAAGAACCTCAGAAGAGCCCTGCTGGACCAGACCAGGGAGGGTCCCTCCAGTCCAGCCTCCCGTCTCACACAGGGGCCAGCCAGTCCCTCTGGAGGGCCAACAACAGGGCAGAGAGGCCGAGGTCTTCCCCTGAGAAGACCCTCAGAAGAGCCCTGCTGGATCAGACCAGGGAGGGTCCACCTAGTTCAGCATCCTGCCTCACATTGGCCAACCAGTTCCTCTGGAGGGCCAACCACAGGGCAGAGAGGCTGAGGCCTTCCCCCGAGAAGAACACCAGAAGAGCCCTGCTCGATCAGATCAGTGGTTCATCTAATCCAGCATCCTGTCTCACACAGGGGCCAACCAGCTCCTCTGGAGGGCCAACAACAGGGCAAAGAGACCGAGGCCTTCCCCTGAGAAGAGCATCTGAAGAGCCCTGCTCGATCAGACCCGTGAGGGTCCATCTAGTCCTGTCTCACACAGTGTCCAACCAGTTTCTCTGGAGGGCCAACAACAGGGCATTAGAGGCTGAGGCCTTTCCCTGATATTGCCTCCTGGCGCTCTGGGGACTCAGAGGGTGACTGCTTCCGAATGTGGAGTTTCATTCCTTGCAGCTCCTGTGTGGATGTGGGGAAAGTGAATCCCCACACAGCTCATTAAAAATGGGCCGTGTCATTTGGCCCTTAGTCCAAAGACCATCTGCCAAAGACAGAGAAGGAGACGTTGTGTGCAGACAGTCCAAGTAGGTCAGCACTTCTTCATGCTTCATTATGACTGTGCCTGCTGGCCCCGCCTCCTCAGCACACCCTGTTTGGATGCATTTAAGCTGTCCCCAGAGACTGTTGTGGTACACACCGATGCATACAAGGTTTCGAACATGCAATATGCAGTCTGCATAAATGGGAGGACTGTAGGCGGCATGCTCTGTGCCTGTGTGTGCTGGAGCGTGCAGATGGGACAGAATGGCGACAGGATGAGAGCAGGAAGTACTATCCACCCCTTCATATGTAAAGGCATGCGCCCCTGAGAAGAACACCAGAAGAGCCCTGCTGGGTCAGACCAGTGAGGGTCCATCTAGTCCTGTCTCACACAGGGGCCGACCAGTTCCTCTGGGCGGCCTACAACAGGGCATTAGAGGCTGAGGCCTTTCCCTGATATTGCCTCCTGGCGCTCTGGGGACTCAGAGGGTGACTGCTTCCGAATGTGGAGTTTCATTCCTTGCAGCTCCTGTGTGGATGTGGGGAAAGTGAATCCCCACACAGCTCATTAAAAATGGGCCGTGTCATTTGGCCCTTAGTCCAAAGACCATCTGCCAAAGACAGAGAAGGAGACGTTGTGTGCAGACAGTCCAAGTAGGTCAGCACTTCTTCGTGCTTCGTTATGACTGTGCCTGCTGGCCCCGCCTCCTCAGCACACTCTGTTTGGATGCATTTAAGCTGACCCCAGAGACTGTTGTGGTACGCACCGATGCAAACAAGGTTTCGAACATGCAGTATGCAGTCTGCATAAATGGGAGGGTAAGCGGCATGCTCTGTGCCTGTGTGCGCTGGAGCGTGCAGATGGGACCTGAAGCATGGTGACAGGATGAGCGCAGGAAGTACTCTCCACCCCTTCATATGTAAAGGCATGCGCTTTATTTGCTAGGGGCTGCAAAGGGACATCTGATTTGGGAGAGGTCCCACAGAGAGCTCTGCTTTCTCTGTACCCCCTGCTGGTCTTTCTTTCCACCTGCTCTCAGCCGCAGACTCCAAAAGCTTCTCTTTCTGACAAGAATATTCCTCCTCCTCTAATAGAGATGTCAGAGAACACTTCTCTGTTTCCACAAGTTACACCGTGCAGTTTTTGTGCAGAATTCTAAGGGGGAAGTGGGTGTCATTCTTTTTGTGTTTTGTGCTGTTGCTGACAGACAACTGGCTTCTAGAGACAACAGCAAGGTCAGGTTGGCTCCGGACACTCTCCTTCTTGCGAGCACCTTAGGGGGGAAGGTGAGATACAAACGAGGACAGTTCAGGCATCATATTTTACCTCGACAGGGATGCTTGGGGATGACTCCTCTGGAGGAGCCGTGGAACTGGGCAGGGTATAAATCCAATCTCCTCCTCCTCCTTCTAGAGCAGGCATTTTCTTCAGGGGAACTGATGTCTGTAGTCTGTAGTTTCCATTCCAGGAGATCTCCAGGCCCAACTGGGGGCTGGCAACTGTAATTTGAGTGATTTCAAATTGTACAGATTTGCCTGATGAAGAGTTTTGAGCAACTTGGAGATCCTGGCTGATTTTATAGCAAGGGAAGTCGACCCACGAAAAAGACACCACCATGTTAACTGGATTTCAAAAACTCGCTTCGTTTTGTGGTGAAAATATGCCAGCAATGGTCCTTAATGGAAAGGCGCTCCTGCAGTCTGCGGCAGACTAGGGTGGGCGTCAATGTTCCCTCTAAGCTGTGTGGTCTTGTGAGCAAAAATTCTACTTTGTGAGCTACTGGCAATTAAAGTTGTGAGCAAGTGATTTGGCTGCTGCATAAATTAGTTTGCTCTGGAGCCATCCTTTCTGAGCCAAGACAAAAATGTGTGAGCCGGAGGCTAAAAAACTGTGAGCTGGCTCACACTAACTCAGCTTAGAGGGAACACTGGTGGGCATAGCTCGCTTGAAAGTGCAGCGAGGACTACATTGGTGTCTTTGCCAGTTTGGTGTAATGGTTGAGTGCAAGCGGACTCTAATCTGGGAGAACCGGGTTTGATTCCCCCACTCCTCCACTTGCACCTGCTGATGTAACCTTGGGTCAGTCACAAGCTCTGGCACAGCTGTCCTTGAAAAAGAGCAATTTAGTTCTCTCAGCCCCACCCACCTCACAGGGTGTCTGTTGTGGGGAGGGGAAGGGGAAGGAGTTTGCAAGCCGCTCTGATACACCTTTGGGTAGTGAAGGGCCATGGGGTATAGATCCAATCTCTTCTCTTCTTTGCCCACTGCTCCACCTGGCCCTTTGATTGAGGTCTAAGTGGCAAAACTGGGGATTCCACAACCAGCTGACTGAGACGCTGCTCTGATAAGAGTGACTCTTGCGAGTTACTGCCCCTCTACTTCCAGCGGGGGCACCGTTAGATGAAACTTTTCCTGGAGGAGCTTTATTGGCTTTTTAGACTGTGCATTCCCTGATGTACAGCTTCAGCACTTGTGCACTGATCTAGCCATATATATTTTTATATAAAATAATGGAAGTGGATGACAGCAAGGAGAACTCCCCGAGTAATACTCCCACTTTTTCATTAATCTCTTGCTCAGCATCATCTTACTTTTAAATGTTTTGGGGGACGTGCGTTCTACTTTCCCGGTGCTGGTGTGCAAATCAGGGCAGGGCTTGGATAAAGGACAGAGCAAGAAGAGCTACCCCTGCCCTCCCCCCAACAAAGCTGAGGCAAGTTTCACACAAAAGCAAGATGTCTTCATCAAGCTGCTGAGCAGACCCCACACAAGGATCCACGCTGTCTGCTGCTGATCTAAGTCTTGAAGTCAGACCGCAGTCCACAAAAACCTGTGCTGCGGCCTTTGAGTGGGGCCCTTCCAAAGCCATGCCAGGGCACCCTTCCTGAGCCGAAGGAGTCCAGGAGTGCCCGGCAAGCCCACGTGCTCCGTCTTTACAGCCCATGTGGGTGGAGGCCGGCGGAGGCCCGTTCTCTGGCTGAGCCACCCTCGTGTGACTGCTGGGGGGCACCGCGAGGAGTGCACGGGTGCTCTTCATGGGCTTGGCTCGGTCCTGGTTCTCATCAGCCCAAAAAGAGAGCAGGATCCCCTCCTGGGCCTGCCAAGCCCCTGGGGCAACACCAGCCAGGAAAGGAGCGGTAGCCTTCCTCCCCTGGCTGGGAGCCTCCCTCCCTCCCTCCGTCCCTCCTGGCAGTCATCACGTTTTCATGTGGCAGGCTGTGCCCACTCCATCTGGGGAGGGGCTGTGGCTCATTGGCAGAGCATCTCCTTGGCATGCAGCGGGTCCCCGGCTCAATCCCCGGCGTCTCCAAAAGGATCAGGCAATGCAAAAGATCTCCCCTGAGACCCTAGAGAGCTACTGCCCTTCTGACTGACCTAGGATAGGGAAGATTCGTGTGTCTTCAGTGGGCTGTCCAAACGCTGTCTCTGTCTCTCTCTGTCTCTCTCTGTCTCTCTCTGTCTCTCTCTGTCTCTCTCTCCCTCCCCTGCCATCTTGCAGTGTCTGCTCCTGTGCAGTGGTACAGTTTTGAGAGTTTTTAAAATAACCCTTCTTAATTTTAAACTGTGTGTGTCACACACACACACACACACGTACCCAGTGTTCTTATGTCCCACTCCCAGGCGGCCCAGTGTTTTGTTTATCTGCCCAGGGGCAACCCGTGGCAATTAAGATATACAGAGGAGGCGTCCATGTTTGGCCAGGCTAAGCCCAGCATTCATTTTCCAAACAATGGCACACCTGAAAGTTCACCAGCAGGGCATGGAGGAGCTGCCCACTCCCTCCTTGGCATTCTGCCTCCCTGAGACCAGCCCTAGACGGGACGGAATGGATACCATGGTCAGGAACAGCTTGTG
>NW_015173208.1:0-16833 GCF_001447785.1 Gekko japonicus | reverse complement strand
ATCAATAGACTCACACAGGCAGAGCTTCAGGGGGCTTTGAGGGGACCAGGAAGGGACCCGTGCTCAGGTCGGCCCCTCCCTTTTCGTCACGCGGTGTGTCACTCCAGAACTCGCCCCCTTCGGCACAGGCGCCCCAGTACCATGAACGAGTTCCACAAGAATCAAGCGGCCCTGCTGCTGGATTAGACAAAACATCCCAAAGAGCATCCAGTCCAGTGCCCCTGGCCGGCCCGGCCCGGCCCCACCAGGTATAGGATTCCATCAGACACTTAACCCCGCTTAGAGTGTCATCAAGCTAAAAGGGATCTAATCGTGACACGGGACTAGTGCGTAGCTCTCTGGCACTATTGCTTTCCTGTCACAAATAATTTATCGCTTTCCATTTCCATTCCTTCGCCTGCCCCCCATCGCTGCTTCCTGGGGCTGGCACAGGGGAGGGGGCCTGGGGAGGGGGGGTGGGATCAATAGACTCACACAGGCAGAGCTTCAGGGGGCTTTGAGGGGACCAGGAAGGGACCCGTGCTCTGGTCGGCCCCTCCCTTTTCGTCACGCAGGGTGTCACTCCAGAACTCGCCCCCTTCTGCACAGGCGCCCCAGTACCTTGAACGGGTTCCACAAGAATCAAGCGACCCTGCTGCTGGATTAGACAAAACATCCAAAGAGCATCCAGTCCAGTGCCCCTGGCAAGCCAGCAAGAAGGGCACAAAGGCCACAAAGGCCATCTCCCTGGTCTGCAGAGCTGGTTCAAGTAGCCACCTGAAAGAAAGAACACCCATCATCTCCCAGACTGGCACCACAGCCAGAGCTTCACTGGAGCCCAGCTGTTGGCCGTGTGGGCCCAGGAGCAATGCTCCCTCTAAGCTGTGGAGTCCTGTGAGCAAAAATTCCACTTTGGGAGCTACTGGCATTAGAATTGTGAGCAAATTATTTTGCTACTGCATGAATTAGTTTGCTCTGGAGCCCTCCTTCCTGAGCTAAGACAAAAATGTGTGATCCGGAGGCTAAAGAACTATGAGCCAGCTCACACTAACTCAGCTTAGAGGGAACACTGCCCAGGAGATGAGTTTAGCCACCTCCCTCTTTGTGCTGGCCCCTGCAGGAGAACCGGCCCTGGCTGCTTGTCCATAACATCTGATAGAGAGATAGACTGCCTCTCAACGTGGAGGTTTTATGGAGCCGTCGTGGCTAGAAGCTGCTGATCGACCTATCTTCCATGTATTTATCTAATACTGTAAAAAGGAATCTAAAAGAGTGGTCATCCCCACATCTGTTGCTAATGCAGGGACCCCGTGACCATTGTTTACTGCGCAAAAGCCACCCTTATTTGTATGGCTCTATCTTGCCAGACATCTTGTTTAGCAAGGAGGGGGTGGGTGGGGGTCTGAATCCAGTTTCTCCCCCTCTTGAGCAGAAGACTGGTAGCCTTTTGAGGATTCTTTGCACGGGCTGGTTGGGCTGTAGATGAGAATACATGCCACACCAGGCCCGTCTGCATGCCCACTTCCATATCCAGCTGGAGAGGTGCTCTCAGAAAGTGGCTCCCATGTGCTTCATGCCCTGAATTGCCACATGGCAGCATTGCTTCCATCACTGACACGCCACAAGGTTGGTGAAGCAGGACTTTCTCTTTAGTTTAGCCACCTCCCTCTTTGTGCTGCCCCCTGCAAGAGAACCGGCCCTGGCTGCTTGTCCATAACATCTGATAGAGAGATAGACTGCCTCTCAACGTGGAGGTTTTATGGAGCCGTCGTGGCTAGAAGCTGTTGATCTTCCATGTATTTATCTAAGATTGTAAAAAGGAATCTAAAAGAGTGGCCATCCCCTCATCTGTTGCTAATGCAGGGACTGCGCAAAAGCCACCCTTATTTGTATGGCTCCATCTTGCCAGACATCTTGTTTAGCGAGGGGGGGGGTCTGAATCCAATTTTTCCCCCTCTTGAGCAGAAGGCTGGTAGCCTTTTGAGGATTCTTTGCACGGGCTGGTTGGGCTGTAGATGAGAATACATGCCACACCAGGCCCTTCTGCATGCCCACTTCCACATCCAGCTGGAGAGGTGCTCTCAGAGAGTGGCTTCCATGTGCATCATGCCCTGAATTGCCACATGGCAGCATAGCTTCCATCACTGACACTCCCCAAGGTTGGTGAAGCAGGACTTTCTCTTTGTAAAAGTCATGCTTGTTCAGCCTTCATAAAGCTTGTTCTTCTCCATCGTCAGTGTCCCACTGGTAGGTCAGGATGCAGGAAGGGTTTTGTCTCACCAGCAGCGGTTACAGCCCAGCATAACAAACAGTGTCTGCCAAGAGGCCATCTCTGTCTCTGGACAGCGTGGGAAGGCAACTGGGTCCCATGCTGCCACTTTGCATTACCTGTAGATTTGGGGCTTGTAAGGCTTGAACTGCCAACTGAGCAGTTCAAAAGCAAGAAATTGCAAGTAGATCAATAGGTACCACTTCGGTGGGAAGGGAACAGCGTTCCGTGCGCCTTGGTGTTTAGTCATGCCGGTCACATGACCACAGAAATGTCTTTGGACAGTGCTGGCTCTTCAGCTTTGAAACGGAGATGAGCACCGCAACTCTAGAGTCGGACTCGACTGGCTTTCGAGCAAGGGAACTTTTACCTTTTAAGGCTTGAAGAGCGCTTCTTCCACACTTAAAAATGTTTGTGTTGATCACGTTTCCCATCACTTTATCTGGGAAAGGATGACGGGCCTGTTGTTTCCCCCCTTCTTAAAGAAAAAAACAGTGTTACACGTACCTTTCCAAATCTCTATCAAGAGCTCTGGTTTTCATGACAAGTGGCAGTCCCAAAATTGCCAGAACTCAGGCTATGATTGGGTCCTGGTGACCTGCTAACTGCTAAAGGTTTTGCTGTTGTGGTTGTTGAGCTCCAAAACGTCTTTCCTCGCCTCTTTGATGAAGCTTTTCAGATGCCCTCCCTGGAAACCGTGGTCCAGCGTGGCTCTCCCCAACGGCTTCCACAGCAAAGGATCCATTCAGTGGTGTTAAGAGTAGTCCTTGCTGTCCTTCAGTTAAGAGTATTGTGACCTCTTTGTTGTCTTAACAGTCTCCATGGCTGGTTTTAGTTGATTAAAGGGGAAACTTATTGTTTGCTTTCATTCTCTTTGCTCCTCCAAAGCCTGGGCTGGACTGTCATATTTATGGCGTCACCCTCTGGGGGGATTCTGTGCCTTTCCTCACCATGGCGTCCACCCTCTGGGGGGATTCTGTGCCTTTCCCAATCTGGCTGTACGTTTGATCGGAGCCTTTAATGTGCTGGCTTCCCTTGCCGCCCAGCCCCTCTCTGAAGAGTCCCTTCTAGGTTCTTTTGAAAAGCCCATGGGTAGGGTCAGAGGCCGTGGATCTTGTGGTCTGGCTTAAGCCAAGCAGAAGGAGGGCTGGCCTGCCAGGGAAACTTCCTGGGGATCCAGCATCAGCCACCTTGAACTCATGAACAAGGGAAAGGCAGGAAATAAATGCAAATAAATACAATTAACTAATCCTTTCATTTTGGGGGGGGATCCATTTTTGAACTTAAAAGAATTGCTCTGGGACTTTCTGGGCAATTTCCTGGTTACATATATGTTGAATCTGTTAGTGCTGTGTTGTTCACTGCTTGGGTGTGAAATGGGCCTAGGGCTGCCAGACTCCAGGTGGGGCCCGGAGACCTCCCAGAATTACAAGTGATCTCCTGGCTACAGAGACCAGGTGCCCCGCAGGAAATGGCTGCTTCAGAGGGGGGACTCTCTGTGGCATGATGCCCCTGCTCCTCCATGAGCCCTGCCTTTCCCAGCCCCCCCCCCTAAATCTCCAGAAATTTCCCAGCCCAGACTCGGCAACCCGATGTTGGGCCTCGCACCATTTCCCAGCCCCGATTGCGATTGAACAGCCCCAGAGCAGCCATTTGTCACATAGAGAGATGTTGCCAATTTATCCAGTCAAGGACAAGGGTAGCTGAAGTCGCATTATTAGAATACTAGTAATAAGGCCCGTTGTGGATATAAATACAACGAGCTCTAGAAAGAGGCTCTGGGTGGGTGCCCCGGCCTTGGGCACTCAGTGTCAATTGCTGCGCGACCTCAGCAGGATGTAGTGACACAGAGTCCACCATTTTCTCCAGAGGAACTGGCATCTGCTACCTGAAGAGCAGTTGTAATTTTGAGTGATCTCAGCCCTCACCTGGAGATTGGCAACAATGGTTCCCCGGGAGGGAATGACTGGTTTGGAGGGTGGAGTCTATGGCATTGTACCTTTCTGAAGTCCCACCCCTCCTCAAACCTCACCCTCTCCAGGCTCCACCCCTTAAATCTCCAGGAATTTCCCACCTGCAGTTGGAAACCCTATCTCCTTCCCAGCCAATCATCAACCTACCTTCATTTCCCCCTCACTCTTCAGATTTCCATCTCCCCCACACACCTGCAGCCTCTACCGTGCTCTGAAGCCCTGACTGCCACGTCACATTGGCTGTTATGAGGGGCCATCTCAGCAGGGTATAAGGACACAAAGTCCACCATTTTCTCCAGGGGAACTGATCTCTGCCACTCAGTTGTAATTCTGAGTGATCTCCAGCTGTAACCTGGAAATTGGCTACAATGGTTCCCCAGGAGGAAATGGCTGGTTTGGAGGGTGGAGTCTATGGCATTGTACCTGTCTGAGGTCCCACTCCTCCTTAAACCCTACCCTTTTCAGGCTCCACCCCTCAAATCTCCAGGAATTTCAGAAACTGGAGGTGGCAACCCCATCTCCTTCCCAGCCAACCATCAACCTACCTTTATCTGCCCCTCTGACTTTAGATTTCCATCTCCTCTCCTCTCCCTGCAGCCTCTACCTAGGAAGAATACAGTCTTTCTCCACAGTGTGGACCAAAGCAGCTCACATCATTGTCCTCTTCCCCTTTTGATCTGAACAACAACCCTATGAGGAAGGTTAGGCTGAAAGTCTGTGAGTGGTTTGAAATTACCCAATCAGCTTCCACTGCAAGAACCTGGCTCCCTACCTGGAGCTGGCAACCCTAGTCAGGACTGGCCCCAATGAGTTCTTCACAAAGGGTTTGATTCCTTTGTCTGAACCAAGCTTGGTTGCCTGCTGTGGCTCCAGTTTACAACTCAGCTGTTTGCCTCCCACCCTCGTCCCGTGGGCATATCTCACTCCTTAAATTCGCTGCCACCACTCACTGAATTGTCACTGCCTTTTAGAGGGACAGGTTTTATGAGACCCCTCTGGCCGAATCTCCCTATTTGGAGATGGAATCCCCAATCTTTGGGCTTCTCCCCTCCCCAAACCCTCCCCTCCCCAACTCCACCCCCAAAATGTCCAGGTATTCCCTGACCCAGAGCTGGCAACCCTGGAAGCTGTGATTGCCTGCAGCTTTAAGCAGTGTGCCCCATTTCGGTACAGGAGTTAGAGTGAGACCTGGAAGACCTGGGCCCAAGTCCCTGCTCTTCCGCAGAAGACAGCTGCCCGGTGTTGGGCCAGTCGCATCCTCTCAGCCTCAGCCAGCCTCACAGGGTTGATGCTGGGAGTCAAATGGGGAGAAAAGTGGAATATAAATCTAATAGTTGCACTTTTAAGCTGTGCCAAGGCCGTGCCGGCATAATGAGGGGCTTTTGCTCATCAGCTTGTTAATGGCCAGCTTCTGCTATTCCTCGTCTGATGCTGGACCGTGATCCAAATAGAACCTTATTGGTTGCTAAATTCCTGTCTCTCATCTTTTCCTTTAGGAACTAACTGAGTATTTTTTTAGTCACTGCTCAAGATCTATTGATCAGAGGAGCTAAGGAAAGGGAAAGGGAAAGGGAAAGGAAAGGAAAGGAAAGGAAAGGAAAGGAAAGGAAAGGAAAGGAAAGGAAAGGAAAGGAAAGGAAAGGAAAGGAAAGGAAAGGAAAGGAAAGGAAAGGAAAGGAAAGGAAAGGAAAGGAAAGGAAAGGAAAGGAAAGGAAAGGAAAGGAAAGGAAAGGAAAGGAAAGGAAAGGAAAGGAAAGGAAAGGGTCTGCTTCTGTTTAATGGATAGTTTTTATGCTGCTTATGGACAACTCCTTTTTAAAATATATATACATACTGTGGTTTTTCATGGTCAGCCACCCGGAGCAGGACTCTGAAGAGGTGGCCTGGAAGTATCCTAAGCGAATAAACATTGGGAGACCATGGGGGGGGGGGAGTCTTCTCCCCACTCCCAGTGAATTCGGTGGCAAAGTGTAGGTGTCTACCGAGGGAAGAACATGAGCCAAGGGTATCTTGGGCCAGTGAACTGAGCCGTGCTCCTCTTCCACGCTGCCCATTCCTGGTGTGGCTGTGCCAGTGCTGAGTTTGCTGCGGTGTAGCAGTGGCAGAACACTTCGTTGGCATCAGTCCATGCGACCTCCGCCCAGGACTTTGTGGTGATTCTAAGCCATTTACGAATTGACTTCAGGTAGGGCAGAACCCTAGGCTTCTTGCATTGACTGCCTGGTCCCTCTTCAAACCTTTTTCTTGTACCCTTCAGTCTCCCTGATTTTCTCTCACTAAATTTTGCACGCTCAAGGCTTCCGTGCTGTCCTTCTGAGTACCAATCCAGAGCAGGGACCACTGTGCTTCCGGGATGAGTCGTTCTAAGTTGGATGCTCCTCTGTGCCTGACCTCTGGCCCCCAGAACTCCACCCAAAGCCCCTGCAGTTCCACCTCTTTGATCTTCCATTCATGTAAACTGAGATCCCCATCAATGGCCCAATGGAAAGAAGTTGGGTTTTGCATGACTCACAGCCCACTCTTTGGTTGACCATTTATTGTCTGGGTTCATTTATTTATTAAGGGCACCTTTCCTGTGCTGTGCAGAGTGACTTCCAAATAAATAAGATCCAATATGCCATAAATTCCATTTATAATCACAAACCAATCTTTATATTACCGTTGGAAAGCTTGAAATCAAGATCCCCTGTGTTTTTGTAACTGTGCAACAGACCAGAGTTCCACAGTCGGACCTTTTCCTGGCAGCCAAGATAACCAGGAGGTCTGTGGCACAACTGTAGCCTCTCCTGCAGAGGTCAAGGAAAGGTGCCAAGTGGGGGGGGGTGGATGGGGGGGGTGTCATGTTGCTGGGCCTGAAACTAAGACCAAATCATGAAAGGTGGGAGAAGGAAGAATTTTGCTTTGGATATTTCCAGATCAGAGAGGAAGGTGGGTTTGGACAAGGGAAGGGAGGGAAAGGAGCTGGAAATGGCCAAGGTAAATCTTGATATTCTGGGGAAAGGCACAGGAGCTTATTACGTTTTCCATAGTTGCTATGACTCAACAGAGACAGGCTGCTTTCCATTTTCACCTCCTTCGATACTCTGTCACTCAGGAGTGCTCAGGGGTGAGCGGGTATTTTCCCCCTCTCTTTACACATTCTTAGTTTCCCCTGGAACTTGTGGGAAGAAGGGCAGCTCATTGTTCACAGTCATGCACAGGAGGGTCTCTAGTTGTGCGCTGTTCTCACAATGTTTGGGGTGACACAGTTGGGGTGGCTTGGAGCCAAGGCACTGTGGCGTGCTGTGCTTCCTCTGGCGCCTGCTCAGAGGTTCCCGCCGCAGAGAGGGGCGTCCTCATGCCTGCCTGACAGCCAGGAGACACGGGGATGGGAGCAGCTGGCTTCAGGACAAGGGGGCTCCGGCAGTCTGCAGTTCAAAAAAACCGGAGGAAGGAGCAGGGACGGACTCCTCCCCCTGAAGACGACACCGAATCTGGGGTTTACATGAAAGGAGAGCTGCTGCTGAGGTTTAAAACGGTTTCATTGGGACACTTGGAGGAACCTCATGTGAGTCAGGCAGCATCTTCTGCTGGAAGTCCATTCTGTTATCTGAAAGGCACAAAAGAGCACATCCCGGCAGAGCAGAACGAACTTCCCGACTGTGGGGCATTGGCCATTCTTCACCACCATCTGACCATAGGCGCTTCACCAAGCTCTAAGGCTGGTTGGCCAGTTGAAGGCACACTTCTGCCCAGGTCTGGTTACCCGGGAGCAGCTTCCTTTACGAAAGTGAGACCCAAAAGTCAGAGAAAGCACTGCAGGTAACTTAGCTGAGCTCCATGGCCCTGTTCAGTGCCGTAAGTTGTGTGATTTCCTTGCCTTGTCTTGAGGAGTTCAAGAAAAGCCAGCATGCAAAGAAAGAAAAGGCCTTGGCACCTGCTAAGGCAAGAGAAACGGGTCGTGTGCATTCTGCCAATGTCTGCTCCTTCCAAAACCATCTGAAAATTCTGTGACTGGCATCATCCTCATCAACAGTAGCAGTGAGAGAATAGTTTGTGTGCAACCTTAGACTGGGGTGAGAGACATGAATGAGTAAATGCAGGCTGGGAGTGCTGAGTGTTGCACTTGCAAGGTGAGAAGAAGAGAGCTCTGATTAATGCAAAGGATCGGATAAACTTGCTTAGTGAATTGCTCAGTCAGTTCCATTGCTGACCTAAGAGTGGCAGTCCTCAAACAAAGAGATTTCAGAGGGAAGTTACAAAGTGAAATTGCTGAACTGTCGTTCATGGACACACACACACACACACCCAGGACTGTGTAGGGACACAGGGTTTTTATCTCACTACAGAGGCATCATTTTCTGCCCCCGAGCATCTCCTCCCGCTCTCATCAAGCTGATTACAATAGGCATGGTACCTCTGCATCCATTACAAGCATTCTTTCCACCACCATCCCTGCCACCTTCTGATTAGGATCAAAGGACTCAGGTCTCCGTCCGCTTCTGCTCTACTCGACAGGTCTGGCACCCTGACACTCTTGCCAGTCTCCAAGGAGCTCCTGGACTCAGGTTCCACTCCAGACCAACCCGGATAGCCTCTGAAACTTTGCTCAGTCAGCAAGGCACTAATGAAAGACTTACCCTGACTGTGATGTACAATTTCGTTCTTGTTGTTCAAAATGTCCATGCTATTGACAAACAAGGTTCTGAGATGGTTGTGAATCTTAGCAATGAGCAGTGTTCCCTCTAAGCTGTGTTAGTGTGAACTGGCTCACAGTTTTTTAGCCTCCGGCTCACACATTTTTATCTGAGCTCAGGAAGGAGGGCTCCAGAGCAAACCGATTTATGTAGGAGCCAAATGGCTCGCTCACAAATTTAATGTCAGTAGCTCACAAAGTGGAATTTTTGCTCACAGGACTCCACAGCTTAGAGGGAACATTGGCAATGAGTGGTCAGGACTGTAAAATGGAAGTGGGCAATGATTTTGGAGGGCCATCGGCAACAATAACACATTTTGCCCCCAAGCTGTAGAAACCAGAGTGTCACCTTGGTGATTACAATGGACAGACAGTTGAAACTCCTGAAATCTCCCATGCTGACATCCAATATGGGGTCTGTGGGACCAGACGTTACTCCTCCGCTATGGCTAAAGGGTGTTGTCAAAGATTTCTGGGAAAGAACTGGAAAAGCTTGCAGCTGAACTGCTTTGTGTGTACTCTGAGCAATTAAGAGCTTTCAAAGTTCTACCCATGAATTTCCACACAGGCCCTGCAGTACCAGCCATTTGTAGAGAGGCATGAAAAGTATCTTTTGCCGAGCTAGATGGGGTTACTGTTGGAGGAATCTTCAAACCAGTTGTGCGTGCGAGCTGGTCACACCTACTAATCCTGCCTTGAAACCCGATGGCAGAATTTGCACAGATGCCCTGTAAACAAGGCACACGAGCAGGATCCACCCCCAGTAGCTGTTGTCTGTTTTGACAGAAATATTTTTGCCTAGTTGGACCCAGCTCAAGCCCATCGGAAAATTATAGTTGTTGACAAGGTTGCTGTTTGCCGCATTCAAGGATCTTTCCACGTCAAGAGCCTCCGGTTACAATTTTGGTAAAATCTGGGGCTTCCTGGTGGTTGGCGGAAAGATGGCTAGCAGGAAACCTTGGGACTACTGCATACTTTAATGAAGTATTATTTATTTTTTTAATTATTACTATTACATTCCATTTATTAATCGTCTGTCCCCACAGTTGTGGAGCTCTAGGCGATGTACAAAGTTCTAAAAGCATAAAAACATAAAACCATACCCAACAACATATAGTACTTAAGAACAAGTGGCAAAAATTTGTAGCTCCCTCCCATGTCTGGTCTGGGAGTGCTTCACACATTCGGCGGCGGGGGGGGGAGTAAGTTCTATAAGGAAGAGGGGTCCAGGTGGGGTGCCGGCCGTGATGTTAAAACAGTTGCTGTCCTCAACCGAATGTCTGGTGGAACATCTCTGCCTTACAGGCCCTGCAGATTTGTATGAGATCTTGCAGCAGGGCCCTGATGTTATTCGGCAGAAAAGGCCATGGCCCTGGTCGAGGACAGCCGGATTTTTCTAGGGCCAGGGACCCCTAGCAAGTCGTTCTGTGAAGAGAGCGTGATGCTCTCCTGGGAGTGTAACAGCGGAGGCGGTCCTGCAGATACGTCAGCCCCAGGCCTTAAAGGTCAGAACCAGAACCTTAAACTCGACTCGGTGCTCTGTTGGAAGCAGTGCAGCGGGTGCAGTACAGGCCGAATAGGCTCAGTCCATGATGTTCCTGTTGGGACTCACGCTGCCGCATTCTGGATCAGTTGGATCTTCCGGGCCAGTCTCAAGGGTAGGCCAGTGTAGAGCAAGTTACAGTAGTCCAGTCTGGAGGTGACCATCACATGGATTACTGTGGCTAGGTCAGAGCATGACTGTTTGTACCGCTTCAGCAAGCAGTTGTGAGCCCCGCTTCGGAATAGTCCCCTAAGTTTAAAATGCCCTGCCAGCAGAAAGCCAGTCTCTCCGGACTGTGCTAGTTTCCTCGCTGTGGGTCTGCAAAGGAACCGCAGAAGCGGGAATTCCCAGGGGGAAGTTCCAAGTGGTACAGCCCTGCCTGCCAGCTCAAGGTCTCCCCCAGGAGGGAAGGAGATTTTAAGCTCACCGTGGCGTTAGACCATTTCCCGAAGCAGCCCCCGCAAAGACCCACGCAACCTGCAGATGAAGGGAGAGCAGGCGGGGCAGGACCAGAGCCAAAGCCACCTCCCTCCCTGCGCAGAAACACTGTCGGCTGGCTCCGGGGGCCTCTCTGCCAAGCACAACCCTCCCTCCGCCATGCCCCCCCTCCCGGAGACTGAACTGGAGGCTGTGGAAGGTCGGTAGTTCAGCAGTTCGAGACCCAAGTGCGCCACGTGGCGGAGTGAGCTCCCGTCTCTGGCCCCAGCTCCTGCCAACCTAACAGTTAGAAAGCAAAAAATTGCAAGTAGATAAACAGCACGCGCGCAGCCCCCCCCCCCCCCCGTTTCCATGCTCACAAATGCTACAGAAGCACCCCTCCTGCTGCCTGGTTGGAGGGCACACAGGAACCGCATTTTGGGGTAGTAGTTAGGAGTGCAGACTCTAATCTGGGAGAACCGGGTTTGAGTCCCCACTCCTCCTCCACATGCAGCTGCTGGAGTGACCTTGGGTCCGTTGCAAGTTCTCTCAGAGCTATTCTTTCAGGAGCAGTTCTCTCTCAGAGCTCTCTCAGCCCCGCCTACCTCACAGTGTGTCTATTGTGGGGAGGGGAAGGGGAAGGAGTTTGTGAGTCGCTCTGAGACTCTGAGGAAAGGGCGGTGTATAAATCCTATCTCCTCCTCCTCCTCCTCCTCCTCCTCCTCCTCCTCCTTCCAGGAAGGTGGGCTCACATTGCAACAGCCTTGGGCGTTAGGCTAGACCTTCAAGGGGCACGGAGCTGGGCTTCCTGGTGGGGTGGGAAATCCCTGGAGGGCTGGGCGTGGGTGGAGCTTGGGGGAAGGGTGGGTCCTCAGTCTGATGTCATGCCCTGGTGCCCCCCCCCCTCCGAAGCAGCCCTCTCCTCCAGGGGATGCAGCGGAGTGCTGCAGTTTGGCGAGTGGTCATAAGCCCCGGGGGACTTGGAGGGCCGCCCAGTGACTTGACTGCACTACACTTGGATGGGATCTTCATTTTGGGGTCCAGTTCTCTCTTGATGGGTTAGAAGGGAAACACACCCCAATCTTGGAGCCAGCGTGGCCCCCCCCCCTGACGGTTCTCCGGCTGTGCCTACCAGCATAACAGAGAGACCCTGGACAGGCATGGAGGTCAATCGGATGTTTCGTTCTTTTTTAGCAATGGGTAATGAGACAATTAGGAGCTGCGGTGGCTCAAGTGGTTAAGACGCTGAACTGGAGGCTGTGGAAGGTCAGTAGTTCAGCAGTTCGAGACCCGGGTGCCGCATGACGGAGTGAGCACCCATCTCTGGTTCCAGCTCCTGCCAACCCAGCAGTTCGAAAGCAAGAAATGGCAAGTAGATAAATAGGGACCACTTCGGTGGGAAGGGAACAGCGTTCCGTGTGCCTCGGCATTTGGTCATGCCGGCCACATGACCACGGAAACGTCTTCAGACAGCGCTGGCTCTTCGGCTTTGAAACGGAGATGAGCACCGCAACTTTAGAGTCGGACTCAACTGGCTTTCAAGCAAGGGAACCTTGACCTTTACTTTAATGAGAAAATTACACATATTTGTGAAACGACCAACAGACTTTTCCTTTGTCTCCCTCAAAACAATATACCAGAAGTTGAACTGACCACTCACGATGATTGAGGAGTAGGGTTGCCAACTCCTTTCTTGGACATTCCTGGAGGTTCTCCCTCCAGTGGAGCCATTTCCTTCGGGCGGGGCTGGTCTGTCTCTGCTGTCTGGAGATCCACTGTAGTCCCAGGACATCTTGGTGCTTATGGGGTGGGCAACAGTGGGAGGGCTTCTAATGTCCTGGCCCCACTGCTGGACCTCCTGATGGCACCTGGTATTTCTGGCCACTGTGTGATACAGAGTGTTGGACTGGATGGGCCTTTGGCCTGATCCAACACTGGCCTCTCTTATGTACTTATGTTCTTATGACATCTCCAGGCTCCAACTGGGGGTTGGCCAGTGTAGTTCAACCAAGGTTAGTGTAAAGGAATAAAGGAATGTCATAGCAAACTACCTCTGCTGCCCTTGAAAAGGTAGAACTTCACGGGGTCACTCGCCATGAGTTTAGTTGTGGCTCAACAGCACACTTTTCCTTACCCTTCAGGTAAGAAGCATTCAGTATTGCAGTCAGATTCCTGCACCGTATAAAAGTATTTTATGAAGGTACAAGGAGGTGTTTTGCACTCCCCTTGTTTGTTTACTGCTGCCCTTTCGTATTCCCTGTCATTGGGGAGGGATTACTGTATTCAACATTTTGCCTGGCTATTTTATTTTATTCTGCTGTAAATAATGTTTATATTTTCGAGCCGTCTTTTTACGTGCAATATCCAGAGGCTGGTCCTTGGAGGAGGGCTGGGGGGGAGCCGATGTGTGAGCTGCTCAGGCACTTGGGTGTCTATTGAACTTGGGGGAGGTTTGGTTGAGTCCATAACCTGCTCCAGTCTGGTGCATTGGTTAAGTGCGCGGGCCCTAATCTGGGAGAACCGGGTTTGATTCCCCACTCCGCCACTCACAGCTACTGGGTGACCTTGGGCAAGCCACAATTCTCTCAGAGCTGTTCTCTCAAGGAAGGTTCTCTCAGAGCTCTCTCAACCCCGCCTACCTCCCAGGGTGTCTGTGGTGGGGAGGGGAAGGGAAAGGAGTTTGTAAGACGCTCTGAGACTCCGAGTGAAGGGCGGGGCATGAATCCAATCTCTTCTGCTGCTTCTCCACAGTCAAGTTTCTAAACCTATTTACTCAGAAGTAAGCCCCTCTTGTGCTTGCTTAGGAAGTCTGAGGAAGTGTGCATGTCGGATTGCTTAGGAAGTCTAATGCCCCCCCTCCCGAGGGGGCATGTCGGATTGCGATTGGTATTGTCCAGCGAAAGGAAGCCAGGGCCATCTTTGGCTTTTGTTTGTTTGCTGGCTTGCTTTTGTGTGTTGTTGTTGTCATCACTGTTCCTTGCTGTTGATTATTCTTTTGGGGCTTTAAGCCTCTCTTGTGCCATTTACATGTTATACATCAATTAGACACTGTCAATGCAAAATATCATGGCAAAGAATTTGGCACAAGGAACAGGGAAATGATTCAGAAATAAACATTTGCAAGTTCGAGTCTGACAAGTGAGAAATGGAATCAGAATGCAGATCTTTGACTCGAACCAGCTGGCTTTCAAAAATTCAGCCTCATCCCTAAAGGCAACCAAGCACGTGTCACTCTTCCCGCTCCTCCTCCTCCTCTGATACCCTTCATTCTGCCCCCTGCCACAGTCAAGACCCTTTGGGAAGAGATGGGAGTCTGTCCTTGCTCTTTGCATCAAGGGAGTTATACAGACAAAATGTTAACTGTTGCAGCAACACCAGCCATGACAGCAGCACGTCAATGAATCTCTGCTGCCAGTGAGAGAACCTTGACAATCCCTCCTGTCTCCCATCATGTGACTTAATTTTAACATTTTGCTGTCATGGCTGGCCACACCTGGGGCCCATTGCCCCACCTTCATGTGAGCTTCACACCCTGGCTCTATTTCTAGGCCAGGTCTGCATTAAGACCCCGGGGAGTGGGCCGGTGGGGAAGAAGGACCTCTTTTGGTCCTGGAAAAGCTGTGCCAGGGACTGAGGTACTTGTGAAGACAGAAAGTCATGTGGGGTGAGGCTGCCATGAGGAAAGGGTTCCTCTCTCTTGAGCCACAAAGTCCAGCTTCCGAGCCTGTACCATTCAAACCTGCAGCCTGGTAGACAAGTCTTACGGACGGTTTGTATGTTATTATTAAGCAAATGACATCACTGGTATGCCTATATATCCGCGCCCCCTCCCCGCATGCGCCCGGGTTACATATTCCGGTATTCGAGATCAGTCGAAAGCAAGAGCAGGCCGACTCCATCCCCCGTCCCCTCCGAACTGCGCGGAGTCGTGTCCTTTGCCATCCCCGGGAGGCTGGTCCCCGACTAACGGTGCCCGCTTGTTTCTGCTTCAACAGGATCATCCGAACCAAAGTGCAGCAGCCGTTCCATCCAACACCAGATGGGAGCGGGACAGGAGTGTCGGCACCCGGGCACACTATCGGTAAGAGGAAGCCCGAGAGGCCAAGGTGACAGGGCGGGTGGGGTTGGGGGGGGCAGAACGGGATGGGCACAGCGACACAAGGGGGCAGGGCGAGGTGTGAGGGAGGGGAGCTCTCCTGTCTGTTCGCAGGGCAGTCTGTGCTTCTGGGAGGATGGGGAGCCCAGCAACCCCTCTGAAGCCCCTCTGCATAAAACACCCGGGTCCTCTCTGTGGGTCTCCAGGTGCCCGAAGGCAGCACCATCTCTGCACGAGGCCTCACCTGTCCTTCCAAACTGTGTCACTAATTCTGCCATCCAGTACAGGGGAGAAGAAGGCGAGATTCACTCGGCCCACAGTCACTCTTTAAACATTTCTAGGCAACATTTCTGGCACAAAAAAATCAACTAAAATGGATGTGTGTAAATAGCCCTAGAATCGTGGAATCGTAGAGCCTGAAGGGACCTCCAGGGTCATCTAGTCCAACCCCCCCCGCGCACAATTCAGGAAATACACAAATACCTCCCCCTCCACACACCCTGTCCCCTAGCTTGGCTTTGGGTTCTCGGAAAACAGAGGCCACTATCGATAAATGAGTTGCAACGTGACTTCATGTTGTTTGCCGTCCCCCCTGTATTCTGCTTTTGTCCCGTTTTTCCAAGTATTCCCACTATGTTTCCATCTGATATCCACCCCCAACCTTCAGGCTGAGGTGACGTTGGGCATTTGGAACAGGGTGTCCATTTTGGTAGGCCAGGGAGAAAAGGGCTCAGGCCGCGTTCACCTTTCAGCGCCTTCTGAACCAACGCAGCTCAAAAAGAAGAGCGCCGTGTGGGAGGTGGGCAGCCTTGGCTGGGCACAGAGGAGAAGGGAGCAGGAGGGGAAACGATGCCGCCCTTCCCCAGACCTCTTCCGGGGCCAACCATAGGACAGGGATGAAAGAGGATCCCTGAGCCCAGAGGTCCCTGCAGGCCAGCGGCCTCTCTCGAGCAGCGGCCAGGCAGAGGTCTCCAGGCAGCCCACCAGAGGAGAGAAGCGGGACAGCCGTGGCCTTCCCACTCTTACTCTACGCCCTGCCACTGATGTTCAGAACGTGGGGCCTCCACTTAGTTGTTATCATCACTAGCAACCATAATGGTAGGGCTACCATGCATCGGGAGGGTGTGTGTGTGTTCCCAACTCAATTAAATGCAGACCTGTGTAAGGTAACTCCAGCTGTTGTTCCCATTTGGGAAGAGCAGCTTCAGGGCTGGCCGACTGGCGGGGAGAGGAAAGGAGGTGCTCACCCTGCCAGGTGTCTGAAGAAGCACGCACGCCCACAGAAGCTTAGACCTGGAATAAAACTTTGTTGGTCTTAAAGGTGCCGCTGGACTCGGACTCTGTTCCTTCCCTCCCCCAACCAGTCACTTTTCTGCTGGAGCTTCCCCTGCTTGCAAGTTGCTGCCCCCCCCGACCCCGAAGCAGGGTTTTTCCCCAATTGTTTGTTTATTTTTAAGGCTAATATCCAGAAGACTCTGAATCCAGAGGTGGCATCCT
The DNA here is from genome assembly GCF_001447785.1 of Gekko japonicus. Taxonomy (NCBI): domain Eukaryota; kingdom Metazoa; phylum Chordata; class Lepidosauria; order Squamata; family Gekkonidae; genus Gekko; species Gekko japonicus. Next base: position 384 of record NW_015173208.1, on the reverse strand, counting down.
TAAACTTGCCACTTCGAGCACTTTGCCGGGGAGGGGTGAGAAGTAGGATATAAATGCCAGCCTCAGCGTTGCCCAGGCAGGGGCGAAGATGAACAGTAAAGCGGGTGGGAGACTCCTATAATAAAGGCAAATAAGTACAACATTATTAATAGCTACGAATATGCTTTTACCGACAAGAACGGCAATCGTGTGTGAAGTACAGAGACAGTTTGATTTGGGCTGTGATCTCCCAGTCCCCGATTCTTGGCCCTAGACTAGGAGTGATCCCAATCCAAGGTCAGAAATCAGTCTTGCCAAACTCCAGCTGGGGCCTGGAGTTCTCCTGGAATCACAGCTGGCCTCCCGAGTGCAAAGATTTCCCTGGAGGAAAATGGCTGCTTTGGA
>NW_015173207.1:279673-286163 GCF_001447785.1 Gekko japonicus | reverse complement strand
AATAGTTCCCCATCAGGGAATAATAAATTTAAAAAATGATTATTTTTTTTTTTAAAAGCCTGAATCTAAATCCAGAAATAGTATTGGGATTACTCCTTGGGTGAGGAAGTGCTTCCTTTTTTCTGTTCTAAGCCTACTCCTCTTTAATTTCATTGAGTGCCCATGAGTTCTTGTATTAGGAGAAAGGGAGAAACGTACTTCTTTCTGTACCTTCTCTATCCCATGCATAATTTGTAAACCTCTGTCGTGTCACCCCTCAATTGTCATTTCTTCAGGTTAAAGAGCCCTAACTTCCATAACCTTTCTTCATAGGGAAAGTGTTCCATTCTCTTGTACCTTTTAGCTGCCCTTTTCTACACCTTTTCCAGTGCTATGATATATTTTTGAGGTGCGGTGACCAGAACTGTAATGTCTTATATCTGATGAGGGCATAGTCAAGTCAAGTCAAGTTTATTAGTACGGTCAAGCAACCAGGCAATATAGAACATTACCAAGAGGAATAATAATATAAGATACACTATAAATACATAAAATTCAAATGGATATATAAAAGAACTTTAAAACGAGTACAATATCTCATTAAAACAAAACAAAAACAATGCTAATTTGTCATCAACTTGCTATCGAAGGTACAAAGCTTCCTCTTCCAACAAAAAAATTAAAATCCTGATGAGGGCATAGAGATTGCTCAAGTAACATTCAGGCATCCAACAGAGCAAACAGTTCTATTAACATCTTGACAAAATTCATTAACGCCTCCACAAAGAAGGCACAAAATCAGGATGAGCCAAGTACTGACTGCCAGTAAAACACCAACATAATAAATACTTTACACCAGTGCTGGGAGACGGCTTCTATTAAAGGAACATTACATCGTAAGAACTATACGTGGTCTTCCAAATGAGGCTACACCATAGATTTATACAGGGGCATTATGATATTGGCTGATTTGATTTCCTAATAATCCCCAGCGACACACCCCTAATGTAGCCAATCCTCCAAGAGCTTACAGTAGCCCCTGTAAGAAGAGCTCTGTAAGCTCTTGGAGGAATGGCTACATTAGGGGTGTGTGGCCTAATATGCAAAGGAGTTCCTGCTACAAAAAGAGCCCGGACACACCCCTAATGTAGCCAATCCTCCAAGAGCTTACAGTAGCCCCTGTAAGAAGAGCTCTGTAAGGTCTTGGAGGAATGGCTACATTAGGGGTGTGTGGCCTAATATGCAAAGGAGTCCCTGCTACAAAAACAGCCCTGCAGGACCAAGTCCAGGATTGCCTCCTTTGGTAGGTTCTGTGACCATCTGCTCCATGGCACAGTCATTGAGAGTATCTAGAAACCCAATCTCTTTCTCCTGACTGGGTAGTTAAGACCACCTATTATGACATAGTTGGTTTTGTCTAGCTGCTTTCCTTAATTTTTTCACTGATTTTAAATCATCCTCTAACCTCTAATCTGGTGGGCAATAGCAAACTCCCAGAGTTAAGCCTACTTTTGGGCCCACCATTTCCACTGATAGCATTTCTGTGAGCGAATCCATTTCTCTTTGATTCTCAGTTTTACTGGTCTGTATACCCTCTTGGTCATACAGAGCCACTCTGCCTCCAACTCTTTCCTCCCTATCATTCCGATATAATTTATATTCCTGAAAGCCCCATGTGTAAGAGAGGCACTGTAAACAACAACCAGATTTTTTTTTTGTCTCAAGTACATTTTAATAGAAGCTAGTTGAGAGCCAGTTTGGTGTAGTGGTTAAGTGTGCGGACTCTAATCTGGAATAACCGGGTTTGATTCCCCACTCCTCCACTTGCACCTGCTGGATGACCTTGGGCAAAACATAGTTCTGGCACAGCTGTTCTTGAAAAAAGAGCAGTTTCTGTCAAGAGCTCTCTCAGCCCCACCTACCTCACAGGGTGTCTGTTGTGGGGAGGGGAAAGGGAAAGGAGTTTGTAAGCCGCTCTGAGACACCTTTGGGTAGTGAAGGGTAGGGTATAAATCCAAACTCTTCTTCTTCTTCTTCTTCTAGTTGGAAGTTGCAGTACCATCAGCCTATGAAGCCCATTGACTTAAATGGACTTAGAGGGTGTCACTGTGCTTAGGACTGCAGTTAGACATACATACTTAGATATAGTAGAGACTTTGAAGTCACTGGCCCGGTGAAACAAATTACTCAGAAATATGAACATGCTGCAGCCCTTCCCATGCGATATTTTAGACATAAAGATGCTTCATTTGTTTTTGTTTTAAAAAAAGGAAAATGAGAATTAGAAGTAACCCTGGGGGGGGGGGATATAATGATCCTCCTGATTGCTCTGCTGAATCTTAGAATGTGAGGACATTTAAAGGGACCTCCCCCCTTTCCTATCATTACAGTATAAACTGAATCTGATATCAAGAAGAACAAAATCAGTACCACTGTGCTTGTGTCTTTAAATACACTCCCTTGCTGACTACATTGAGATCATTCACTCTTACCATGAGCGGCTTCTGATGCTATTTTTCCTTTAAATAAAATATCTTACATGTATCTTAGGTGTGTTTCATACATGAAGATCCATCGTCGGATTCACCTACACTTGATAATTGCACAATTTATACCAGGCACAATGGTGAACAGGGAACTGCAATGGTATAGTACAGCCTGATCTTGGCAGATCTTGGAAGCTAAGCAGTGTCAGTACTTGCTCAGGAGACCACCAAAGAAGACTTTGCAGAAGAAGGAAGTGGAAAACCACCTCTGCTTAATCACTTGCCTTGAAAATCCTATGGGGCCCGGCCACCACAATTCAGCTGCCACTTGATGGCACTTTACACGCACGTACACACACACACACAATGATGAATGCAAACTGACTTTAAGTTCTAAGATATTATGAAACTACACATGTTGTAAGTTTATTCCCCATTCCATACCAGTATTTCGAAGGAACAAGTAAGGAAAGTATGGCCCCGGTCACACCGGCTGAATATCGCGGCGGGGAGGTGTGGCAAATTGCCCCAGCACAGTTTGATCAGCTATTATGCAATCAGACATGCCAGCGGCACACCATGGGTCCTTCCCTCGGCGCCGGAGCATAACCGAGGGGCTGGGGGGGAAAGCCACGCGCCAGCACGATCACACTGGGGGAGTCTGGAAGCAGCCCGTGGCAAACCGTTTGCCAGTACTTTGGAGGTACTGCTTTTTTATCACACATTTTCGGTGGTAAGCCACGGGTTGGCCACGGCTGCGCTCTACTTACCAGATGTTGGGGTGTGATCGCACATGGATAATCCGCCCACAACCCATGACTCTCCCGCAACAAATTCGCCATTTGACCGGGACCTATGTTTGGCAACAGCCTTAAGTTTCTCTGGAGCTATGAATTCTACCCATAAGATTTAACAGGCCTGTCATGGTTTACATAAGCACTTACCCTGGGATGGAAAAGAGAGGAATCAAAGGTCACTGATCTTGCTAGGTTGCTGACTGTGGAAGCAAATAATTGTTTGCAAGGGATTCAATAAGGTTATTACCATCCCTGGGTTACTGTTAGTGTAAACTGTGTTAGTCTGTCTATAGCGCTAGAAAAGAGCAAGAGTCCAGTAGCACCTTAAAAGCTAACAAAATTTGTGGCAGGGTATGAACTTTCATGAGTCACTGCACACTTCTTCAGATACCTTCTGAAGATATCTGTTGTAGTTCTCTATTTTGGCCTGACAGGGAGGAAGAAGGACTGTGTCCAAGGTACATAACTATGACCATGAAAGCTGATACAAGGGCAGAAGGTGAAGGCCAATGTATGTAAGTAATTGGAGACATTTTCTGAACAAAGCTTAAGGCATTTAGAAATACCCGCAAGGCCTGTAAAATGGAGCTGTTCCACCACACCTTCGGCTGAGGCAGCAGACGTCCAACCATCTAAGAACATAAGAACATAAGAAGCCAATGTTGGATCAGGCCAATGGCCCATCCAGTCCAACACTCTGTCACACAGTGGCCAAAAATACCAGGTGCCATCAGGAGGTCCAGCAGTGGGGCCAGGAGACACTAGAACCCCTCCCACTGTTGCCCCCCCCCAAGCACCAAGAATACAGGGCATCACTTGCCCCAGACTGAGAGTTCCTATCTATACCTTGTGGTTGATAGCCACTGATGGACCTCTGCTCCGTATGTTTATCCAATTCCTTCTTGAAGCTGTCCATGCTTGTAGCTGCCACCACCTCCTGGCCTCCCCTGCTCGTACTGCCCCACTTAATAGCCCCACAATGCTAAAGAGATCTTCACAGCATCTTCTGGTGAATTGGATGCCTTACTGACCATCTGGCCGGCCCCCATGCAGGAGGCAATCTGGACTACCACAAACCGGCCTGCCATCATATTTCGATTTATATTCTATAAACCGGATTTATATTGTATAAACTGGATTTATATTCTATATGTTAATATTGTTTTTAATTGTGAAATGACCTGTTGTGACCAGTGTTCCCTCTAAGCTGAGTTAGTGTGAGCTAGCTCACAGTTTTTTAGCCTCCAGCTCACATATTTTTGTCTTAGCTCAGGAAGGATGACTCCAAAGCAAACTAGTGTATGCAGTAGCCAAATCGCTCACTCACAACTTTAATGTCAGTAGCTCACAAAGTAGAATTTTTGCTCACAAGACTGTACAGCTTAGAGGGAACACTGGTTAGGAGGGGATGTGAAAGACCTCAACCTAAGATCCTGGAGAGCCGCTGCCAGTCTGAGCGGACAATACTGACCTTAATGGACCAAGAATCTGATTCAATATAATATAAGGCACCTTCATGAGTTCATTAGGGGATGACCAGCAGATAAAAGGAAATTTGTGGGAAATGTTTCATCCATATCCAACACCCAGTTCCAGATACCAACATCCACCAAGGGAAGTATTGATCTAAGGTCAACTTAAGGTACCCTGTACTAGTAGAGACAAGACTGCCTGGTGCACCACCAGGCTGCAGAACTCCCTGCCCCAGTAAGTTACCAGGGTCCCTTTCTCCCTTTTGGACTTTCAGAAAACTTGTGCAATCTATTTTATTCCAGATGGCATTTGTTGTTGTCATTTCAAGATATCATTTTCTGTTCTTCCTGGCAACTCTAGATTTCACAGCTAAAGAGTACCAGCTATCTGAAGAAGCGTAACGTGAACGCGGCAGTGAAGCCAGCCGTGTATAGCTGCACTCACTTATGATGTGAAACTATTGCATTCCTGAAGTTTTTCAAGTATCAAGTACTTTTTGTTCCTAGCTCTGTAAAAAAAAATATAAGGGTTCTTTAACAAAGATTTCAAAATGTTTGAATTGTTTCATACAATATAATTTTTCTGCTTATGTTCGTAATTCATTCACGGAGTGTCTTTATATTTATACAATCTCCTCCCGTGAGCTCTCATTTTTGATATACAAACTCTAGATTTCATGGCTGATGTTTTTCAATACTGTTTTTATTCAGCTGCCGTTCTGGGTTCTGCTTCACAACCTGGCAATGCTTTCATTTCGTGTTGACAAGTCACCATCTCTACGCCTGAAAGGCAGGACAGAAATCTTATTTTTACAATATCACTAGCAGTAAAGCCCGTTGTGAAAGCAATACAACGGGATCTAGAAAGAGGCTCTGGGGCAGTGCTCTGGCTTTGGGCAAACAGTGTCAATTTGCTGTGGTGACCTCAGCAGGGTATAATGACAGAGTCCACTGTTTTCTCCAGAGGAACTGATCTCTGCTACCTGAAGAGCAGTTGTAATTGTGAGTAATCTGTAGCCCTCACCTGGAGATTGGCAGCAATTGTTACCCAGGACAAAATGGCTGGTTTGGAGGGTGGAGTCTATGGCATTCTACCTGTCTGAGGTCCCACCCCTCTGCAAACCCCACCCTCTCCAGGCTCCACCCCTCAAATCCCCAGGAATTTGTCAGCATGTAGTTGGCAACCCCATCTCCTTCCCAGCTAGCCATCAACCTACCATTATCTGCCCCTTTGACTTCAGCTGACTTCTGCCCTCCCTTCTGCAGAGCAGTTGTAATACTGAGTGCTCTCCAGCCCTCACCTGGAGATTGGCAACAATGGTTCCCTATGTGAGACTGACTGGTTTGGAGGGTGGAGTCTATGGCAGTGTACCTGTCTGAGGTCCCACCCCTCCTCAAACCTCACCCTCTTCAGGCTCCATCCCTCAAATCTCCAGGAATTTCCCATCTGGAGTTGGCAACCCTATCAGGATTGGCCCCAATGTGTTTTCTCCCAAAGGCCAAAGTAGGTGACAGGACCAAGCTTAGTTGCCTACCAACAGGCACTGAGGGGAATGTAGGGTTGCCAGCTCTAAGGAGGGAAATACCTGGAGGTTTGGGGGGTGGATTCTGTAGAGGGCCGGGCGACGGAGGCATCGGCCTTCTGTCGCCCGCCTTGCCCCCCCAATCTCGGCCCGGGCACCCGCGGCTCCCACCAGCGGCCGCCCGACTCCAGACTCCCCCGCGGCCACTCCAGCCAGGCGACGGAGGCATCGGC
>NW_015173207.1:271825-277737 GCF_001447785.1 Gekko japonicus | reverse complement strand
GATTTTCAGGGAAATCGAATTCCTCTGGCGGGGAGGGATACGTTTACAGTTAATTTCAAAGGGAAAGGTGCTGTGCTTTCATGTTTGATCGCTGAGGGAAACCGTACCAACCTGCTCGGGTTGGACTGGTTTGAGCCTCTGGGTATTGCTGTTGTGGGAGTTAATAACGTTGTGGAAAATAAATGGGCTGTATTATATGCTGAATTTCCTGAAGTGTTTGGGGGCGGATTGGGAAAGTATAATGGTCCCCCAGTGTCTTTTGAGTTGGATCCTGCTATACGCCCTATACGCCTAAAATACAGGAAAGTGCCCATTCCGTTCAAGGCAAAGATCGAGGCTGAACTCGATAAGCTACTTGAACAAGGGGTGTTGGAACCAGTTCCTTGTAGTAAATGGGAAACCCCCATTGTTACTCCAATTAAACCCGATGGGTCAATACGAATTTGCGCTGACTACAAGTGCACGATTAACAAAGCCTTGCAGCAGCATTCGTACCCTGTACCAGTCATTAGCCACGTACTGGCATCACTGGGAGGAGGGAAGGTATTCGCCAAACTCGACCTGGCCCAAGCGTACCAACAACTCCCCGTGACCAAAGAGGCGGCTGACGCCCAGACCATCGTAACGCATAGGGGGGCGTTTAGAGTAAATCGACTCCAATTCGGAGTGAATGTTGCGCCGGGGATTTTTCAGAGCCTCATGGAGGGGTTGTTGAGGGGGGTGCCGGGCACGGTGCCCTATTTTGACGATGTCTTAATAGCGGGCAAATCTGATGACGAGCTGCTGTGCCGAGTGCGGGAGGTGCTCAAACGTTTTTCTGATGCGGGCCTGAAGGTAAAAAAGTCGAAGTGCCTGGTGGGAGTCCCGAGTGTGGAGTTCTTGGGGTTCCGGGTGGATGAGTTTGGGGTCCATCCTACTAACGATAAGGTCTCCGCAATCCAGAATGCCCCACGGCCACAAGGGAAGAAGGAGTTACAGTCCTTCCTAGGACTCCTTAATTTTTATCACGCCTTCTTGCCCCACAAGGCGTCGATTGCGGCCCCATTGCACAACCTGCTGCATAAAGACACAAAATGGAGGTGGGGTCCAGAGCATGAGCGGGCATTCGATGGGGTGAAAAAATTGTTGTCGTCTGATGCAGTGTTAACACATTATGATGAGGACAAACTGCTTGTGTTAGCTGCTGATGCGTCCCCATTTGGGGTGGGAGCTGTGCTGAGCCACGTAATGCCCGACGGGCGGGAAGCCCCTATCGCCTTTTATTCCAAGTCGCTAACAGCAGCGGAAAGAAACTACGCGCAGATTGACAAAGAGGCTTTGGCGCTAGTTTCCGCTGTTAAGAAGTTTCATGACTTTTTGTTTGGACGGAGATTCATACTGGTGACAGACCACAAGCCCCTGCTAGGGATTTTTGCCCAGGACCGGCAACTCCCTGATGTTATGTCCGCACGCATGTTGCGGTGGGCTTTGTTCCTCTCAGCCTACGAGTTCGACCTGGAGCACAGGCCGGGTAAGGCCATTGGACACGCTGATGCGCTCAGCCGCTGCCCTCTGCCCGGCCAGGACTTGGACCCTGCTCCTACTTGCTCCATTCTAGCTATCGAGGAACTGCCGGAGGCACCTGTGTCTGCTAAGGACATTGCTGCTGCGACAGCAAAAGACTCTGTGCTCAGTCGTGTTATTAACTGGGTGTGGAGGGGGTGGCCGGCAGGAACGTTGGAGCCGGAGTTCAAACCGTACAAAACGCGGGAAAGCGAAATGTCGGTATCAAAGGGCTGTTTGCTGTGGGGGAACAGAGTGATTGTACCGCAACGCTGGCGCGAAAAAGTGCTGAAATCACTACACGAGGGCCATCCCGGCATGGTGCATATGAAGGCTCTGGCCCGGGGATATGTATGGTGGCCTGGGATGGATGCTGACATTGAAGAGTGGGTACGGGGGTGTACGCCATGCCAGCAGGCGAGACCCGAACCGCCAACCGCCTTCCCACAGAAATGGGAATCGGCGGGGAAGCCTTGGTCGAGGCTGCACATAGATTTGGCGGGCCCAGTACAGGGTCAAATGTTTTTGATTGTAGTGGATTCTTTTTCGAAATGGTTGGAAGTGGCGCCAATGTCTACCACCACTTCCACTGCTGTTATAAATGTGTTGCGCCGCTTAATTGCCACGCATGGGTTGCCTGATGTCCTGGTAAGCGATAACGGCGCTCAGTTCGTGTCGCAAGAGTTTGCTCAATTCCTGGCTAACAATGGCATCAGGCAAATTACGTCTGCCCCGTTCCACCCAGCATCGAACGGGCAGGCAGAGCGAATGGTCCGCACGACCAAGGATGCGCTTGCCAAGCTAACATCCGGGGATTGGGGAGTGAAACTAGCGTCATTCCTTCTACGGCAACACGTAACGCCGTGCTCTGCCACAGGCCGCAGCCCGGCCGAACTATTGATGGGGCGACGCCTAGCGTCTTTGCTGGATAGGCTGCATCCAGACCTCAACGACTTGAGGCCCCAGCAGCAGAGTGTTCCCAATAAGGTCCGCACATACGAGTGCGGAGATACTGTGTTCGCCAAGAACTATGCTGGGGGACATTCGTGGCTTCCAGCCACTGTAACTGAGGTAGTGGGTTCCCGCATGTATTTAGTCCAGCTTGCGGACGGGCGCAAATGGAGGCGACATGTGGACCAGTTGAGGCAGCGGTGGGCGACTGGCCGCCCCACCTCGCAACCTGCCGAGCTACCTGATTCCGAGGACCTTCCACAACCTCTTCCGGAGGTGAGTTCTGATGTGCCCGAGGGCCCCAGTACTGTCCGCGAGCCAGGGCAGACCCCTACTCAAAGACCCATTGCTAGTGATGGAAGTGCTCCTGACTATGAGGTCCCAGAGTCGTACAATACTCCCCAGAATGGAAGGTGCCCTGAACCTGTACAACTACGCAGGTCTCAGAGATCGCGCAGAGCGCCAATGTACCTAAGCGATTATGATTGTACATAGTGTTTTTGCTTAGGGGGGAGGGATTTGTTATGTATTGAGATGTATATAACTGCCTTGTGAACTGTGCCATTGAGATGCCATGTTAAGCTTCGCCCTGGGCTAGGATCCTAATGTAACCAATAGGAGCCCTAGCCCAGAATATGTTTGCCAATCACCGTGCAGAGCGGGATCGCTTGTGATTGGTCCTTATTGCTTCAACCTCATAGGTTGCTTATTGTACAGTGGGTGTGGCTACATTAGCCGGGAATGTTTAAATATAGAGCAGCCAGTGTATGTGTTGGTTCGAATGATGGGTTCTGGCTGGCGATCGTTGTACCGTGTTCGGAGAAGTAACAGAGCTGAAGAATAAACCGCATTCTTGCTGAATCACTCTCCGACTTCTTTGTTAAGCGCACGACTTAACACTGACCTTCCACAGCCTGCAGTTCAGCGTCTTAACCACTTGAGCCACCGCAGCTTCTGGTGCCTCTTCTCAAAGTTTCAAAAAGATTGGACCAGGGGTCCAGTTCTATGGGCTCCCAAAGAAAGCGCCCCCGTCCTCCATTGTTTCCAGAGAGTCTCTGTGGTAGACACTGAAGGTGGGTCCGGGTCCCCCCCCAAGCCCTGCAGAACCAGTGCACGTACAGAGTTGCCCAGCAGAACCAGTGCCACTGTGGCAATGCTAGTTCAACAGATCCAAGCAAGGGGGAGGTGCAAGCACCGCACAGACAGTGCATGTCCAAAGTGCTCAGCAGAACCAGTGCCACTGTAGCAATGCCAGCTCAACAAATCCCAGCAAGGGAGAGTTGCAAGCCAGGGGACTCCTGCTGTAACTGGTTCAGGAGAGATGCAACCCCTGATGAACCAGCCTCCAAGAAAGCAGGAGCAGGACTGGCAGCAGGGCAACCCAAGGAGACAGCCAGGCAGGGGACAGGCGGTGGAATAGCCAGGCCACGCCAGACCCTGCCTTCGTGGGATGTGTGGGGGAAAGGAGAGGTTGATAGAGAAGCCAGGGGACTCACCTGGCTTGATGTGGAGGTGTTCCACAGCAGCATGGGGAAGGTTGCAGTCACCTGATCAGCCCAGGAGTTCCATGGGTGCATCTTGCGGGGGCGGGGCCAAAGCAGGGAAGGGATCTTCCCCTCACCCTATGGGGGACCCAGGGAAAGAAGAGGGATGGGGGAGAAGCCAAAAGGGAAAGGAGAGAGGGATGGTGGAGGAAGGGAGAGGGAGATAAAAGGGGGAGGAGGAACACTGAAGCCAGGGAAGAAGAGGAGCTGTAAACTGCAGAAAAGGAGCAGAGAGAGAGAGAGAGAGAGAGAGAGAGAGAGAGAGAGAGAGAGATTTGAGAGCAGTAACAGCCAGGGAGCATTAGCAGTGGTGAAGTAACCCCGTGGCTCCTAGTCTGAGGCTTCTGGCAAGCTTCTCTCCCCCTCCCTCAGGACAGCGGAGGGCGGGGGCTCTTGGGAGGGCAACACCCAGCACGACACATGTGCAGAGTGCCTAGCAGAACCAATGCATGTTCAGAGTGCCAAAAGAAGGTGTTCCCATCCTCCATTGTTTTCAATGGAGGAAAAAAAGAAAGGCTGATTTCGCACTAGAGCTGCCTCGATGTTGTGCCGCCGTTTGCCCTGATACTATTGGTCAATTTCACACCCGAAGCCACGGGGCTGCATTTGACCCACGGCTTTGTCCGATTTCCTCCGCAGTTTCGTGATCCTCAAAAAACAGGATCACAAAACTGAGGGGGAAATCGGGCGAAGCCGCGAGTCAAAATGCAGCCCCGCAGCGTCGGGGGTGAAATTGACCAGTAGTATCGGGGCAAACGGCGGCACAACATCGAGGCAGCTCTAGTGCGAAATCAGCCAAAGTGTTTAAGGGAAGACTCCGAATTTTGCTGGGCCCTAATACATTGCACTGGTACTGCTCAGCACTCTATACATGCACTGGCTGTGCTGGATTTGGACCCCCCTTGCTTGGATTTGTTGAGCTGGCATTGCCACAGTGACATTGGTTCTGCTGGTTCTGACATTAGTATATGCCCTGACTGTACTAAGTTTTTTTTCACCCCCGGCTTGGATTTGTTGAGCTGACATTGCCACAGTGGCACTGGTTCTGCTGGGCACTCTGTACATGCACTGGCTGTGCTAGGCTTGCAGAAAGAACCCTTGCTTGGATTTGTTGAGCTGGCATTGCCACGATGGGCACTGGTTCTATTGGGCACTCTATGCATGTGCTGGCTATGCTAGGCTTGCAAAAAAAACCCAACAACCCTTGTTTGGATCTGTTGCACTGGCATTGCCACGGTGACACTGGTTCTGTAAAAATGTCCCCACCACCACCTTCAACTTCCACTGCAGAGACTCTCTGTTTTGACATCAATTCCTGCTTTTTTGCGCTTTTTTTCTCCATTAGAAATAATAGAGGTTGGGGGTACTTCTTTGGGAGCCTGTAGAATTGGACCTCCTGGTCCAATCTTTTTGAAACTTGGTGGTGGGGGGTCTTTTGAGGAGAGGCACCAGAAGCTACACTGAAAATTTGGTGCCTCTACCTCAAAAAACAGCCTCCAAGATCCCCGCATACCTCCAGATAGACTCCCCATTATAGCCTATGGGGATCATTGACTACAATGGTCTCATCTCTCCTTATATATAATTGAGTAAGAACATTCTATATGAACATTCTAAATTTGGCCCCTTTAGTGTTAGGCCGGAAAAACTGCCACTCAGAAGACGCTGGCTGGGTTGACTGGCTGCTTTGTGCAGTCCCGCCCAGCGTTTCAAGGTCTTTTGCATATGGAAGCTGATTGGACTTCACTGCATTCCACACCTCAAACTCACCCCCTTCCCCGCAAGGCAGTTGGAATGTCAGTTGCATATAGAACCTTCAAGGTCTTTTGCATATGGAAGCTGATTGGACTTCACTCCGTTACACACCTCATACTC
>NW_015173207.1:268945-270417 GCF_001447785.1 Gekko japonicus | reverse complement strand
CGACTGTGAGAACAGCAGCGGCAGCAGAGCACCGGCGGTGGCGATTGGAGGAGATGACGCAACGCTGAGAGGTGGCAAGCGGCGGCAAGCAGAGCCTGGCTGACCCCTGGTGGCCAGCAGTAGAAAAACAAGGCGGCTGCCTACCCCCCCACCCCCACCCCCCCGTCTGCTTGAGCACCAGACATCGTGCAGCCAGAAGGAGCCGAGCCGAGGAATGCTTTCACCAGGGTGTCGGTAGGGAAATCCCCCCCCCCTTGTACCAATGTGTGGCCGTAGTTAGGGTCGATATAGGTGACTAGCACCCAAGAATTGTAAACCGCCCAGAGACCCCTACGGGGGTTAGGGCGGTATATCAAGTCGAAGGATAAATTAAAAAATTAAAATTAAACTGTTTGCCCAAAGCCAGAGCACTCCCCCAGAGCCTCTTTCTAGATCTCGTTGTATTTATTTACACAACGGGCTTTACTGCTAGTAGGCTATAATGGAGCCAAAGGCATTTAAAGGTGTTGTGGCCCCTTTAAAAGTGTTCATGAAGCTGCAGCTTCACCTGGAACAGCATTTAAAGGGAGTGTACCCTCTTAAAATGCTGTTTAACTGAGGCTATCCTGTTTTCCCTGATAATCCCAATATTGGGGGGGATTATCCAACAAGATTGGCTATGCTCGATAGCCAAAAAGACACACACACCCATCTTTGTCTGAAAGAATAGACAATAAATATAGAAAGGTATTTTCTGGATTGTTTTTTTTTTTGCTCAGATAAAACCGAATGCACACCTCTAAGTATAATATTTTGGCTATTTGCTCAGCCCAGGAACCTGAGGGAAGGAATGGGAGTTCCCTTTAATTTATACGATTTAAATGCCACTCGAGAAGTTTTTATATATCAAATTAATAAAATATTTTATTCAGCATAGAGAGGAAAGGTCAGGTGATGTCAGGGTAAAATTTCTGAGGTAATTCAATATACATAGGTAAAGGTAAAGGTTCCCTTGCTCGAAAGCCAGTAGAATCGGACTCTAGGGTTGCCGTGCTCATCTCCATTTCAAAGCCGAAGAGCCAGCGCTGCCCGAAGACGATTCCGTGGTCATGTGGCCGGCATGACTAAACACCAAGGTGCATGGAACGCTGTTACCTTCCCACTGAAGTGGTACCTATTTATCTACTTGCAATTTCTTGCTTTCAAACTGCTAGGTTGGCAGGAGCTGGAACTAGAGACGGGAGCTCACTCCGTCATGCAGCACACTCAAATTGCTGAACTACTGACCTTCCACAGCCTGCAGTATATATAACTCTGAAGTAAAATCAGTACATGCACAGACTGTAGTTGTCATGTTTCAGGCTAATGAGAATTTCTTAAGCTTTTCACAGAGACTTAAATCTTTATGTTGAGTGGCTTTTGTTCCAGTGTTTCCCCCAAACACTCTAGTACACTTTCTTTGAGTATTCTATGACTCTTTTGGTTTCCAGAAG
>NW_015173207.1:252893-268932 GCF_001447785.1 Gekko japonicus | reverse complement strand
CTCTTTCCAGTACCCAAACCCCTTCTCTTGAAACACCAGTGCTCATCTTGAGTTTTTAACTGACTCTTAAGTTTTCTGCTTGCCGTTTCTAAACACAGCAGACCAGGGATCTTTGCACTCTTCAGACCTATCTCCCTGTTTTTTCCCCCTTTTTCACAACATTCAATACATACATTATGCAGTTAACATTCATGGATGGATTACTCCTGTCATTTGAGAATGACAGGAGTACTCCGTCCATGAATGTTAGCTGCATAATGTGTCTTTTGTAGGACCGGCAAAAAGCATCCATACAAGAAGGCTGTCCCCCTTTTTGGAAGACTTCATGCAAGGAGAAGCAGGCTTATAATTCTAGAAACTCCCGTTGGAGCTTGACTTTTGAAACACTGATGCAAAATTGTTTGGTAGTTAGGAATCTGTATGTATTGAAAGTTATTGCTTATTGAATGTAATGAATATTTATACCTGACTAGGATGAAATAATGATACACTATGCACTTTACTAAATGATGACCATAAATAGGACACATTAGTTTGCTAAAAGGATTTTGCAGTGTATATTTATTTGTTACTAGGCCCACCTGGAGGTTGGCACTGCTTGTGTAACAGCTGACAAACTTCTTCAGGGTGTGGTTATTCTTGTTACCCACATTTGGGATACGCATTAGCGGGGCTGTACAGGCCACTGTACAGGACAATCCTACATCCAGCAACTACAGATTCAACACAGCTAATTGAGGAGATGGGGGGGGGGAGTTTGGCCTTATTGTCTCCTCAGTATTGTTTTGGCACTGATCATACTATTTTGCTCTTTATCCACTCCAGTGTCCTGTGCAAATGTAAGCTTAGGACAAGACACTCAGCCTTCTACAGCACTTGTAACTGGATGCATTGGGGCCAGAGTTAATCTCTATGTCTGTCCGTCTGCCTGTCATCTATCCTTTTTAAAAATGGGTAGATATTTTTGCTGTTGTTGTTCAGTCGCACAGTCGAGTCCGACTCTCTGCAACCCCATGGAGTAGATCACGCCAGGCCCTCCTGTCTTCCGCCGTCCTCTGAAGTTTGCTCAATTTCATGTTTGTTGCATCTATGACACTGTCTAACCATCTCATCCTTTGCCGTCCCCGTCTTCTTTGACCTTCAAGCTTTCCCAGCATCAGGGTCTTCTCCAGTGAGTGCTCCCTTCTCATTTGGTGGCCAAAGTATTTGAGCTTCAGTTTCATTATCTGGCCTTCCAGGGAACAGTCAGGGTTGATTTCTTTTAGGATTGACTGATTTGATCTTCTTGCAGTCCAAGGGACTCAAGAGTCTTCTCCAGCACCATAGTTCAAAAGAATCTATTCTTCGGCGCTCGACCTTCCTTATATCCAACTCTCGCAGCCATACACGACTACTGGGAATACCATTGCTTTGACCAAGTGGACTTTTGTTGGCAGGGAGATGTCTCTACTTTTTATCATGCTGTTTAGGTTCGCCATCGCTTTCCTCCCAAGGAGCAGGCGTCTTTTAATTTCATGGCTGCTGTCACAGTCTGCGGTGATCTGGGATCCCAGGAACATGAAGTCTGTCACTACTTCCACAACTTCCCCTTCTATTTGCCAAGGAGTGATGGAGCCAGATGCCAAGATCTTAGTTTTTTTGATGTTGAGCTTCAAGCCCACTTTTGCGCTCTCCTCTTTCACTCTGAGCACGAGGCTCTGTAGGTCCTCTTCACTTTCTGCCATTAGAGTGGGTATCGTCTGCCTGTCATCTATCCTTTTTAAAAATGGGTAGATATACTAGTTGCAAAGAAAAAAGATGGAAGACGGTGCATTCGTAAGACATCCAACGGGTAAAAAAGAATGAATGTGGTAATCATGACCTCTGATTTTTTTTTTAATGACCTCTGATTTTTAAACTCTTCCAGGAACTCGGTATAAAGAATATAATCTGGATGCAGTCTGCATCTTCACCTGCAGGTGGCAAAATTGTATAAATTTTGTAACCCTATTAAAAATCAGTATGCTTCCTTTCAGTTCTACAAGGGCTTCACGCAAGATGCCAGTTTCCTGCAGGGGACCAGTGTTCCCTCCAAGCTGAATCAGTGTGAGCTAGCTCACAGTTTTTTAGCCTCCGGCTCACACCTTTTTGCCTTCGCTCAGGAAGGAGGGCTCCAGAGCAAACTAACTGATGCGGCGGCCAAATCGCTCGCTCACCACTTGAATGCCAGTAGCTCACAGAGTAGAATTTTTGCTCGCAAGACTCCACAGCTTAGAGGGAACATTGCAGGGGGGACTGCCGTGTCCTGTGTATACTTAGGTTATTATGTACCAAAATGCACACACATCTACTTCATTGGATATGCCAATGCACACATGCCACTACACTCAAGACTTGGACTAGTACCTGGCAGACCCAGCTTTGTATCCCCATTCTGGTGTGGAAGCTCATTGGGTGATTTTGCCACTCTTATGCAGCCTAACCTACGTCACAGGGTTGTTATTGCGAGGACCAGGGGTCATTTCGTAGAAAAAGAGGTGCAGGAGCTCATTAGCATAACTCATTAGCATGACTTATTTGCAAATTCCACACCCCCTGACATCACTGGAAGTGTGTCAGAAGACAACACCCACCCCTCAGACTCTACTGGACTGTTTTGGATTGCTAGCTATTGGGGGGGGGGGACCATGCAGATCTGTCCTCACAGAGGAGGGAGAGCTTGTACCGGAATAAAACTTGGTCTTAAAGGTGCCACTGGACTGTTTTGGACCGGGGAGCCAGGGGGAACTCTGCAACTCACCTGGCTGCTTCTTGCTCTGACTGAGGGCTGCTGGGAGCAGAGGGTGGGGCTTGTTGTATGTGCCCACCCCCTGGGCTCTTTACTGCCGGAGCTCCGCTCCTGTGCGCTCCTGCAGGAAATGACCCCTGGTAAGGACAAAATAGAGGAATGTACACACAACGTTATATGCCATTTCGGGTCCACTTTGGGTCATGAAGAAGGAGGAGGAGGAGGAGGAGGAGAGTTGGTTTTTATACCCCATTTTCTCGACCCTAAGGAGTCTTGAAGCAGCTTAGCATCACCTTCCCTTCCTCTCCCCATAACAGGCACCTTGTGAGGAAGGTGGGGATGAGAGAGCTCTGAGAGAACTGTGACTGGCCCAAGGTCACCCAGCAGGCATCATGTGGAGGAGGAGTGGGGAATCAAACCCGGTTCTCTAGATTAGAGCCCACTACTCTTAACCACTACAGTGCACTGGCTCTCTCTCTCTAAATATTTAAATGAACAAAACAAATCCATCCTTTTGGAAGCCATCATCAAGAGGTGAAACAAAATTTTGTGAATTCACCATACTTCAATAATAGTATATGAGACTTATACAATGCCAGATGGAAGTGTAGCATATTAATACACACTCCTTCCCTCCTTCCCTCCTTCCCTCCTTCCCTCCTTCCTTCCTTCCTTCCTTCCTTCCTTCCTTCCTTCCTTCCTTCCTTCCTTCCTTCCTTCCTTCCTTCCTTCCTTCCTTCCTCCTTCCCTCCCTCCCTCCTTCCCTCTCTCCCTAATATCTAAGACAACAGTCCCCAAAACTGGGAATAGGAAAGTGAATTTCCTTTCTGGGACTCTCCCCCCCCCCATATAAAAAGACTGCCCTTACCAGGAGGATGCTGCATGCAGACATTTTCCAGCACCCACTCTTTGCTTCATTCTGCATTTGCATTTTTAAATCAGTTTCGTCCTGCTGTGACGCCATCTTTCTCTATGCTTGTTTGAGCGTTGTTGGGAGAAGATTCATTTAAAGCAACGGGTAGGCACAATGACAGTGGAGCCGCCCCGAGAAGGTGATAAACATATGTGGACGTGCAAAAGTATGCTAGCACTGTTGAGGTGTGAAACCGAAACCGAATGTAGACAGCATTTTTGAAGACGGAGTCAGAAGGCTGGGACACCGGTGGGAAAGACAAAATGCAGATTCGACCTCCGTCTCTGTGTGACATGAAAAGAAGGCATCGTTTTGTCTTTTTGCTTCTGGTGCAAAAATGCTTGATGTCAGCCAATGTGGCCTTCTGACCTTGCTGCCCGGATGAATGTAATCACACTCTGGCCTTGAAATGTTAGGCCACAGGCCATGTGGAATAAGGGTGGCAAATGACAGAGGATCTAAAAGTTCCTGGCATGCTTGGAAAGCGCAAAGGCTTGGCTTTATGCCATTTAGTCAGGCCTGTATTCCCACCTATTTCACCATGCGACTTTGCTACCTGCACCATGATTCATAGACTAGAGAAAACCCTTTCAAGTTTTGGGGAGGGGGAGATGTATTACTGTAATACAACATGGCGCAATCTCATATGTGAGACTTGACTTGAGTGGCACGTGTGTAAAATAATTGGCCGCCACTGTTTTTAGGGGATAATCTGTTCTACTTGCAAAGGGTTTTACAGGCTTTCAGATTTTCTGATATAGGATCCTCTAAATAGCATCTTGCTTGCCTACTGACACAACATTTCAGCAATACTGGCAGCATCTGTTGAGGCTTACATAAAGCACTATACTCGTTTGAGCTTCAATCATATTCATACAGAATATGACAGCATTCCTGACCTTTGGAAAAAAATGTGAGGATAACTCCTGTGCTAAATCTATTACCAGGAACACTCTGAGTGTTGTTGCGGTTTCTAAAGTTGACTAATCTCCCTTACTAAGCTCAAAACGCTTAGGCAATTATTTAGAAGTGACTCATTATAATATTGTGGGCAGGATGTGTACTGCCAGCCTCCTTACTGCCATGCTCAAGAGGTAGAGCTCAGGCCTGCGAACGGCTGCAGAAAGTCTCTGATGATTACCCAGCTTCAAAGGTGTTTAGCTTTCAGTTCATAGCTTTTATTGGAAAGGTCACGGAAACAGCATGTGAGTCCTCATGTCTTTGGAGGAAAGATTGTCCAATGGTTCCTGACTACTTGGAGTCCAATGGAAGCTCGGCTTTCAGTGCTCAGGGAATGAAGCTTCTCTACCTTAACCCACTCTGCTTCTCAGTCCCTAAACCCTACACATGGCATATTCTCATGTAACTCTTCCCTTCCAGTTTGGTGTAGTGGTTAAGTGCGTGGACTCTACTCTGGGAGAACCGGGTTTGATTCCCCACTCCTCCACTTGCACCTGGCTGGATGGCCTTGGGCAAGCCGTAGTTCTGATAAGAGCTGTTCTTGAAACAGAGCAGTTTCTGTCAAGAGCTCTCTCAGCCCCACCTCCCTCACAGGGTGTCTGTTGCGGGGAGGGGAAGGGAAAGAAGTTTGTAAGCCGCTCTGAGACACCTTTGGGTAGTGAAGGGCAGGGTATAAATCCAATCTCTTCTTCTTCTTCCCTTCTGCCACCCCAATCTTGCCATAATATCTGTCAGTGGATTAATATTTATGATGGGTCAACTCAGAATACTATTGTTAAGCTCTAATACTGGTATTGAAAGGTTAGCATCTCTGAAAGCAAAAAGACCGTTGTTATTTTAAATCACTGTGCTTGTAAACAACATTTTATCATCTTGTGAATCTTCACTGTGACTGGGCTACAATCATCGAACTCTGTCTGCAACATAGGTAAAGGTAAAGGTTCCCTTGCTCGAAAGCCAGTCAAATCCGACTCTAGGGTCATCTCTGTTTCAAAGCCGAAGAGCCAGCGCTATCCGAAGACGTTTCCGTGGTCATGTGGCTGGCATGACTAAACACCAAGGCGCACAGAATGCTGTTACTTTCGCACCGAAGTGGTACTTATTTATCTACTTGCAATTTCTTGCTTTCGAACTGCTAGGCTGGAAGGAGCTGGACATACAAGTATGTAAAATGAGCTTTTCCAGATCTTCAGCTTGGAGGTCAGATGAGGGCATTGCTGCTGGTACCAGAATGTTCCTTGTATTCTTAAGGCCTGGGTGTGGCAGACAAGGTTGAGTCTATCCCTTTTTACTTTTATCCACCAACGGCCTGCTTGTCCTGTTTGTATATTGGAGGAGCAACAAACACACAGGGAACAGGGCAAAGTTAGACAAACATTAAAAAAGCACCGTGTTAGAACAAAACACACTCTACTAATATGCCCTTGTGTCTTCATATATTGATTTACATACAATAGAGACCCTGGTACATCTTATACACATTCATTATAGTACAAAAACCTAAAGTACATTATATATCTACTAATAGAAAAGTCCACAGCTACAGAGACCTATTCCAATGCTGTAGAAACCGGAGAAGCCTTCTGTAGAATTGTTGACTTGTGCACTGTAAAATTGTGAGCTTTGGTTCCAGGAAGAATATGTCTGCCTGAAGAAGAATCTGTCGAAACACACAATTGTTGCCTAGGAGGCATGTTGCTTGCTTTGATGCTTGCTGAATCACTTTGTGTGGAGAACGTAATAGCCTGCTGCATCTCTCATCATTTACGAATGTTGCGACCTCCATCAGTCTCTTATCAAGAGCAAGATAGTCTACAGCATTGGAATAGGTCTCTGTAGCTGTGGACTTTTCTATTAGTAGCCTATTGTGTAATGTTGCATCCTTTCATGTGTCATGTTAAGAACAAGAAGACGACATTGGATTTATACCCCGCCCTTCACTACCCGAAGGAGTCTCACAAACTCCTTTCCCTTCCCCTCCCCACAACAGACACCCTGTGAGGTAAAATAATAATAATAAGAGATTGGATTTATAACCCGCCCTTCACTACCCGAAGGAGTCTCACAAACTCCTTTCCCTTCCCCTCCCCACAACAGACACCCTGTGAGGTAAAATAATAATAATAAGAGATTGGATTTATACCCCGCCCTTCACTACCCGAAGGAGTCTCACAAACTCCTTTCCCTTCCCCTCCCCACAACAGACACCCTGTGAGGTAAAATAATAATAATAAGAGATTGGATTTATAACCCGCCCTTCACTACCCGAAGGAGTCTCACAAACTCCTTTCCCTTCCCCTCCCCACAACAGACACCCTGTGAGGTAGGTGGGGCTGAGAAAGCTCTTGACAGAAACTGCTCTTTTTCAAGAACAGCTCTTATCATAACTATGGCTTGCCCAAGGTCATCCAGCCAGGTGCAAGTGGAGGAGTGGGGAATCAAACCCGGTTCTCCCAGATTAGAGTCCACGCACTTAACCACTACACCAAACTGTACTTTAGGTGTTTGTACTATAATGAATGTGTATAAGATGTACCAGGGTCTCTATTGTATGTAAATCAATATATGAAGACACAAGTGCATATCAGTAGAGTTTGTTTTGTTTTAACACGGTGTTTCTTTATGTTTGTATATTGGAGAAGCCAGAAGCAGGCAGTCTGGGCTCCCAGAGCCCTTGTGTGGAAGGGGTTGTGTTTTTTTGGAAGAGTAGTAAAAGAGTAGTTCACTTGCCACTTCAGCAGGTTATATGGGCATCTAAGAACGACGGGTCATTCCTAAAATAGCCTACTATTCTCTGGAATGGAGGAATGGGTAGTGGAGGAAATGTCCTTGGTGCTGAGCAGCACCAGTCAAGTCCTATGTTACTGGAGTGGCGCACTGGGGAGGCGGCGGCAACTTGATGCTTGATTGCCAACTGCTTGGAGAACAAAAAGTGTCCTGTCCCTTTAATAGAAGCTTCATGGGATGTTATCTATCAGGTGATTTAATTTACCTCCATTCCATGTAAAGCTTAACATTTCTACACACTAAGCATTTTTTAAGGGGGACAGGACATTTTTCTCCGCAGGCCAGTTGACAACCCTACTTGATACCCGTCAGCACAGTTAATATACAAGGGAAGATAAAGCCAGCATTAATACTAGTCAGGTTTGGAGTCAGGGTGGAGCAGGAAAATCAGTGGGTAGCCACTGGTCAGCGGAAGCTGCAATACACCTTTAAAAAGTTAAATTTCATAAACCAGGGCTCTTTTTGTAGAAAAAGCCCAGCAGGAACTCATTAGCATAATAGGCCACACCCAACAGCAGACACTCAGCATATTAGACCACACCCCTGACAGCACAGCTCATTAGCACATTAGGCCGCACCCCCATGTTACCAGAAGTGTGGTCATCCAGCCACGCCCACCTTTTGCTTGTTATTCTGTTTACCTTGTTTGTTGTCAAAACCCAGGGCCTTTTTTGTAGCAGGAACGCCTTTGCATGTTAGGCCACACACCCCTAATGTAGCCAATCCTAATGAGTTTCTGCTGTTGGGTGTGGCCTGTTATGCTAATGAGTTCCTGCTGGGCGTGGCCAACTTGGGAGCAGGCCGGAACTCCGTTCCTGTGCGTTCCTGCCCCAAAATAGCCCTGCATAAACCTAGTTTGAACCATACATATGTCTGTGTGTGTGTCCTGTGTCAAAGATTTACAGTTTCTTACTTTTTTAAATTGTACCATTCTGAACAGAGTGCCTTTTAGCTGGATAGCCCAGTGCCAGACACAAAGTAGCGCATTAACATCAATGTCTGGCAGTGGCTCCCAAAGGTATGTTAACCCAACCCAGTGTCTCAAACCCAAATTCATTATTTTCAAATAAATAACATTTGTGATGTTTTTACGAGCCATGTCGGATCCACTTGGGGAGGGAGGTAGAATATAAATGCCCCAAAGAAACATAAACCAACTGTAGCCTGCCCCAGGCCATGGACGTGTCTGCTATATATTCCCTTGCCTGATCCAGCAACCAAAGCTGTACACACACATCCCTAACTGGATACTCTAAATCAGCGATTCAGTAAACACTAGTGGTCCTCAGGGACTTGCCCTGGACTTGGCCAGCTGTGATGATGTATGACATCCCTGCCACTTAGGGCTTCTAGCACTGAATTGTCAAATGCTGGGAGATTGGGGGGGGGGAAGTGCCTGGGGAGGGTGGGGTTTAGGGTGATGTGATGTCACTTCCTGATGACACTCTAGGTCTTTTCCATATAGGGTTGTCAGGTCCCCCGGGAGGGTGGAGGTTCCCCCACTCAAAGGGTCCCCAATCTACCCACCGATCTGTAAAAGGCTGGCGGGGGGAACCCCACCCCCAACATGCCTGGTTCGGGCTGACGTGCCTGGCACAATGATGTCACCCGGAGGTGATATCATCACGTTGGGCACGTTTCCAGCTGATGCTCTAGCAATCAGCCTGAAAACTCTATGGTACCATAGAGTTTCCAGGCTGATTGCTAGAGCGTCAGCCGGCGACATGCCCAATGTGATGACGTCACTTCTGGGTGACATCATTGCGGTGTGCATGCGCTTCGCGTGCACGCGAATGTCCTGGCCGGGGACCAACTCTCTCCCGCTTTTAACAGTAAGTCATTTGGCAACCCTATTTCCATAGGGACTAGGAGAAATTCCTAGAGCATGAGTAGGTAGAGGCCATTTTTTCTTCAGCGACGCAATTTTTCTGCAGCTGGAAATTGGGGTTGGGAGGCTGGCAATTTCTCACTGTAGGCAGGTAAATGAAAGGCCTACAGGCACTAAGGGCAAGTATTTACAGATGTAAGGAAGGCCGTGAGGAAGCTGGCTACAAGAGCAATGGCCTGGAGAAAGCTAAGGAAGGTAGTGCCAGGCACAAGGACAGTGGGGGACACACAAGGCAAGGAAGGGTAAAAAAGGTCAGGAAACATTGGCAGTGGAAGACAAACAGAAGAATGGGTCAGAGCAGGAAGAAGATGTGAAAAGAAAGCAAGATCAGAGGGCGAGGTAGAATTGTGAGGGAAGAATAAGAAGCAGAGGCAAAATCTAATAAGTGATTATTACAGCTTGAAGCACAGTGGTCGAACTTAAAATCCTAACGGACTGTATAAATGGTCCCTGACATCAAAAAGGTTGAAAACCTCTATTTTCAATACCACCGATCAGTTATTTGAAATGGACTTTGTAAATGATCTTTTGTTGGAACTGCAAGTTGCTTACACTTCAGCCATTACAGAGTTAAATGTTGTTTGTTAGCAAACAGGATGTTACGTGTGGGAGTTGTTTATCCTAATGAAGTGACCTGTAACCTTTATATTGGTCAACTAACATCTTGTTTGTAGAAATGCTTTGATCTAGCATTAATGTATTCACAAGTTTATGGCTCTTTGTGTGAACCAAAGAGGTAGTTCTCTTCTACAAGCCAAGAGAGATAGAAAGATGTAGCTGTTAGCATTTATTACTTTATTTTATCCAAAGTACCATACCCATGTTTTATTTTGTTTTTATAGTAAAGATATTTTTCTTTTACAAAGTGTGGCTCTTGTGTTTGCAATACGACCATCGACCCTGAATCAAAGAATCCCAACATCTTTTTTGTGCTATCTAGCATTGTGGGTGCAATCCGTTTATGAAGGGTGGGTGAGAGTATATTTTCTCACAAATGTAGTGCTCGGACAGACAAGCAATGCAACTGCCCAGAGTTTAAATGGAATAAGCTCTCTCCCTGTGTTTCATGTGTGATATTAGACATGCTGTTTCTGTCTGAGCAAGTATCTATGAAGCTGTATGTGTGCGCGTTTTAACTTGGGACCTATTTTGGGATGTGATAAGTGTGTGTTCTCTGTTGTAACATTAGAACCAGCCTGTGGAAACTTAGGTTGCTAAAATAAATCACTGAAATTCAATATCCAGGAATACTTGCAGAAGGGTGTTCATTGTTGAACACAAATATTCTGACTCAGATCTGCGGAGCTGCTATTCTGTTGCTTTTGGAAGACACTGGAATAAAACGAGAAACACTGCCGTTACGATCCAAGTGTCAAACCCAGGTTTTTCTGCACTTTGTGGCCCATCCATGCCTCACCAATATGCCACAGAGAGATAATCTCCCTGAAGGAAAACATGAATTTGCCGTAATGTGAAATGGGAGAGTTCTGTCCCCAGCCAAGCAGACGTTCAGTCGCCTGACCAATCCGTGGAGCTGTGGAGGGGGGAAAAGCGAATAATAAGAATCGAGACAGCCATGAAATATTTGTGAAACAAAAGCTCCCTAGTGGCATTGAATATAACATGCCGTGTATCGTGAAAGGGCTCATCACGGCTGTATGATCAACAAAATTCTTACACTACGCGAACACACTTTTAACATGGACATAGGAAAGACCTGGGGTTCAAGTCCCCACTGAATGTTCACAGGGTCCAAGTTTAACTTATTTCATTTTCTCAGTCTAGCCCACCTAACAGGGATACTGTGAGGATAAAACTGAGGACTGGGAATCCATGGATGCTCTACTGAACTCCTTGAAGAAAGAGTAAGCTAGAGAAACAGGCATGGACAGGGAGGAAGGGAGGCAGACATACAAACCGTCACGGCAAAAAACCTTGATGATCAGTCGCAGAGAGCATAGCGTTGTGGTCAGAGTGTTGGACTAGAAGACCCAGATTTCAACCCCCACGTAGCCAGGGAAGCTCCTAGGGTGACTTTAGGCCAGTAACACACTATCAGCCAGACTTACCTCACCCGTTGGTGTGGGAATGAAAGACTCCCGTGAGGCAAGCCCGGGAGTTCTCAAGTTCTCACCGGGAGATTGGCAAATGCACAAGGTCTTCTG
Source organism: Gekko japonicus (assembly GCF_001447785.1). Lineage (NCBI taxonomy): Eukaryota > Metazoa > Chordata > Lepidosauria > Squamata > Gekkonidae > Gekko > Gekko japonicus. The sequence goes on along the minus strand of NW_015173207.1, from coordinate 257,452 downwards.
AGTCTGCATGAGTCTGCTGAATGACTGAGAGCCCAAACTTTGCAACATTTGGGCAAGATAATATGAGCTATGAGAAGGAACATTCTGTGAAACACACTGTGATTTCTAGCTTAGAGTCTTTTTACTGTTTGTAACATTTTCACTGGACAGGAAAGGGGGGAGAAATGTGTGTGAGCCTGCTCTGAATGAAGCACTGCTGACAGTCTGTCAGAAAACAGTTTTGGTACAGAGAGAGAGCTGACAGAGAGCCTGATGAGTAAGCTTCGAGAAATCTGTTGTATTGTGTCGTTATTGAACCCTCAAAGTCTACACGTTGGGGAGAATGTGAAGTATAACTGAAGTAGAAAAATAAATCAATCCTCTTTCCACTAAGGCCGATACCATTTTTGTTCATCTCAGCAGAGCCTTGTTCATACTCAGAATGGCACCATAGGTCCACATTTAAGGAGGAGGAGATTGGATTTATACCCCGCCCTTCACTACCCAAAGGTGTCTCAGAGCAGCTTACAAACTCCTTTCCCTTCCCCTCCCCACAACAGACACCCTGTGAGGTAAAAGAAAAAGAAGAGATTGGATTTCTACCCCGCCCTTCACTACCGAAAGGTATCTCAGAGCGGCTTACAAACTCCTTTCCCTTCCCCTCCCCACAACAGACACCCTGTGAGGTAAAAGAAGAAGAAGAGATTGGATTTATACCTCGCCCTTCACTACCGAAAGGTGTCTCAGAGCGGCTTACAAACCCCTTTCCCTTCCCCTCCCCACAACAGACACCCTGTGAGGTAAAAGGAGAAGAAAAGATTGGATTTATACCCCGCCCTTCACTACCCAAAGGAGTCTCAGAGCGGCTTACAAACAACAGACACCCTGTGAGGTAGGTGGGGCTGAGAGAGCTCTTGACAGAAACTGCCCTTTTTCAAGAACAGCTCTTATCAGAGCTGCGGCTTGCCCAAGGTCATCCAGCCAGGTGCAAATGGAGGAGTGGGGAATCAAACCCGGTTCTCCCAGATTAGAGTCTGCGCACTTAACCACTACACCAAACTGGCTCTTAAGAAAGAAATATTTTAAAAGTTTGGCATTCCCAATCTATTCCCCCCCCCGCCAACTTAAATACATGGGGGCACCATTGGAATATCCTTGATATGCTAAATCCCCCCCCAGCATAAACTAGTGTCCTTTTTATTTAGTTGAGCACTATATCCACAACAAGCTAGAACTATTGTTGGATGTATCCCTTGCTAGGAGATTAATGGCCTGATAAAAAGGTAAAGGTTCCCTTGCTCGAAAGCCAGTCGAATCCGACTCTAGGGTTGCGGTGCTCATCTCCGTTTCAAAGCCGAAGAGCCAGCGCTGTCCGAAGACATTTCTGTGGTCATGTGGCCGGCATGACTAGACACCAAGGCGCACGGAACGCTGTTACCTTACAACCGAAGCGGTACCTATTTATCTACTTGCAATGTCTTGCTTTCAAACTGCTAGGTTGGCAGGAGCTGGAACTAGAGATGGGAACTCACTCCGTCATGCAGCACACTCGGCTCTCGAACTGCTGAACTACTGACCTTCCACAGCCTGCAGTTCAGCGTCTTAACCACTTGAGCCACCGCAGCTCCTTGAATGGCCTGATACTGGAATACTAATGAGAAGTCCATGGCTCCCTAAGAGCAAGCCTGTATGATGATCAATCCTGACAAGAGACATCTAGAACAGTTCGTTCTCCACTTGAGCAGAATGTTGTGAAATGTAGAGTGCACATGACTGTGCTCCACAAAGCAAGCATGGCGTGACAGAATTAAGCTGACAGTGCAATCCTAAACACTCAGCGGGTTTAGAATGGTGTAATTCTGTGTAGGATTGCATTGGAAGTGTGCTGAATGGAGACTTGACTGAGTGGCTTTGTCAGGCATCCGCCACATTTGGAAGAGAGCATGCTCAAAATGTCATGCTATTGGTTACCAATGACCTGAACCCATCTCCCTGTAACTGCAGAATGAACCACCAAGCACGCGAAACAGAGCTGAAACGACCCCCCTGCTCAAAATCTCCTCTGTGAATTTTGACACCCAGGACCCTCCAGCTATCCTCTGAAATTTTTTTTTCTGAATCATTTCTTAATATTTGATACCTGTTTCCAATTATACTTGGGCCCCGGTCACACTAGCGGGAAAAGCCGCGGCAGAAGTGCGGCTTTTTAGAGCCGGAGCAAGCAGAAGCGTGGCAGCGGGATCAGACAGGTCCCCCGAGGCTCTGCGCTTCTGCCGGCAGCCGCGATCACATGCTGCAGGGAAAGCGACTCTAAGAAGGGCGAGGAGGGCCAGCCGCAGCAGTTGTGCACATGCGCAGTTCGCCATTACCACGCATACCACAGGATAACCGCGCGTCGGCGATCCCACGGTCACCATTGCTGCGCGTCATCCAGTAGGTAATGCCCTTTCACTACTCTCTTTTAGATCCGCATCTTTGGCCGGAAGGGACGGGTTGGGGGCGGGTGTGCGACGCTTGCCAGATGTTGGCATCTGATTGAGGCGGTTTCATCCACCCTCAACTCGTTCGTTTCGCAGGGCAAATCCTCCCGTGTGACCGGGGCCTTGATGTCAATATTTTATATTTGAAGCATTTGATGTGTGGTGTTATCTTGTGAGTTTCGGGATTTAATACCTAGCAAACCAACACTTACCAGTAAATCTAAAGCGTTTAACATTTCTCAAATGACACGTTTGAATTTTAAATTTTAGTGTTCACATTCAAAATTCGAAGGAGTCGACAAATGTTGAGTATTGGGAAATGTTTGCTTCTGCTGAAATCAAAATGTATGTATTAAAAGACTGTGATAGAGAGCAACCTCATGCCAGCTCCCTTCTGGACCAAGATGCAGCCATCCATTAGTTCAATAGATGGCCACCTTCCCTTCCACCATGTAACCGAAGAACAGTGCAAAAAAAGCAGACTTTGGTTGTTCATCCAGCTGATGACTCTTGTGGGTGTACCTAGTACAGACACAGCCCTTACACTATCAGCTCTTTGGAGCAAATGGTTGTCTGTGCTTGCAGTGATAAATATAAATATTTATGACTAAGGCAGCTTTCCTAAGTGCACTGAGTGCCATTCTCACTAAAGTTATACTTGAGAAGGTCAAGCCGCATGGTTGCAATCTTAAGGAATCCTATTGAACAAAGTGGAACTTGCATTAGAGCAGGGCTCCTTTTGTAGAAAAAGCCCAGCAGGAACTCATTAGCATAATAGGCCACACCCAACAGCAGGAACTCATTAGCATATTGGGCCACACCCCTGACAGCACAGCTCATTAGCACATTAGGCCGCGCCCCCATGTCACCAGAAGTATGGTTATCCGGCTACACCCACCTTTCCCTTCTTATTCTGTTTACCTTGTTTGTTGTCAAAACCCAGGGCTTTTTTGTAGCAGGAACTCCTTTGCATGTTAGGCCACACACCCCTAATGTAGCCAATCCTAATGAGTTCCTGCTGTTGGGTGTGGCCTGTTATGCTAATGAGTTCCTGCTGGGCGTGGCCAACTTAGGAGCAAGCCGGAACGCCGTTCCCGTGCGTTCCTGCCCAAAATAGCCCTGCGTTAGCGTAAACATGTATTGGATTAAGTTTCATTTACTGATGTCTGCCAAAAAGAAAAATAAGGGGTCTGGATCCAACCAACTTCCACTGGTGAAAAATGGAGGGGTTCCAGTTTGACCACATACCCAAAAAGCTATGCTGGTAATAATGGGACCTCCATGTGCGAAAGCTATGTGGGAACTGTTATGAGGAGGAGGACTGGCTAAGAATGAGTTAAAAACTTGGCTAGATCCAATCCAGGGTTCCCAGTGCAGTGGAAAAACAAAACAATTGACTTGGGCTGCATTACTACAGAGACATGGTATGAATGGGAGCGAAGCACGTGTGTAGCCAAATGATTTGGACCGCAACTAATCACCCAGTGGAACTGGCGGGACAGTTTTCTAATCAAAATTCACAGATTGCCTATTCTCTCAGCTGACTGGCTGCGATCAAAATATTTAAAATATATGCTACGCCTGCACATATGCTTCTCCCTTACCTAATGACTATGTAAAATATTTAAAATATATGCTACGCCTGCACGTATGTTTCTCCCTTACCTACTTTATGACTATGTGAGGTTGCAGACTCCAAATTTATAAGAAACTAAGCACATACAACACAGCTAAATGGAGAGGCATTTTGCTAACACTGTACTGAATGCAACACTAGAATCCAGAGCCAAAGTCAGAATATCTCCAGCAGTTTTATAAATAAGGATCTTTATTTAGAATACTGTTGCAAACATTCTCAGAATCCACGTTGTATAAATATATAAAGTTAGCGTTTGACACGACAAACCAAGCAACATTAAATACATTAAAAAATTGTTGGGAGTCCTTTTTCTTTTTTTTGCAAAGCAACTCTTATTTACAAGTATACAAAATAAGTATTAAAAAATGGTCCACAACCTTCTATGCATGTGGATATATATGGTTCTGAGGGGAACTGAACAGCGGCAATCCTGTACAGTTATGCTGCCAAAGTCCTGCTGA
>NW_015173207.1:243086-252882 GCF_001447785.1 Gekko japonicus | reverse complement strand
GAAGTCAATAGAATTGAAACGGCTAAAGTGTGTGCGGGACTGTATTTAACTTTATTTCCAAAGGATCTCAGGTTGACCCTCAAGAATAAGGTTCCCCCCCTTTTTTTTTTCAAAGCACAGATTAAACATTGGCCATTTCATGGTACATGTACTGTTGCCTTCTATACAAATTAAATAGCTTTCGTTTATAACCAATAAATAAGTGTATTTAAAAGTAATACAAGCTTGAAATTAGGAATTATTAGATACATTTTTAAAAGTGGTTAAAAGAACACGGCATTGTCTTTTTCTTCCCCAGTCCTTCAAAGGCAGGTTTCAGTTGATTTGGTGGCTGCCTCTGAGCCAACGTCACAATAGTTGTCTACTGCGGCTTTATAGCACTTGGTAAATTGGATTGTTGGCACTGTTGCTGGTAGTGTCCTGAGAGAGCTGAGGACAGGTAGTCGGGGAAGGGATTTGGGCTCCAGTGTTGCTCAGGCTGGCCCCTTCTTGGAGTGAACAAAGGCTCCCCTCGGTTCCACTTTCAACTGGGGGTAGGGTGGGACAGGTGTCCGTAGAAATCCTCTCCACAATGCTTGATAAGCAATCTAGGCTGGAAACAACCGAACTCTTCCCTTGCTTTGCATCTAAGGACAAGGAGATCAGTGAATCTGAGAAGCGATACCAAGGAGAAGCAGGTTTTTTCCCCCACAGGACCCCAAAAAGTTCACACACAAACTGACACCTAAATGCGGTTCTCACAAATGATTCAACAGAAACTTTAGGGCTGCCAGACGCCTGGAGAAAAAGATGTCCTGTTGCTTTAATAAAGGCTTAAAAGGTAAAGGTAAAGGTTTCCCTTGCTCGAAAGCCAGTCGAATCCAACTCTAGGGTTGCGGTGCTCATCTCCGTTTCAAAGCAGAAGAGCCAGCACTGTCCGAAGACGTTTCCGTGGTCATGTGGCCGGCATGACTAAACACCAAGGAGCACGGAACGCTGTTACCTTCCCACCGAACTGGTACCTATTTATCTACTTGCAATTTCTTGCTTTCGAAAGGCTTAGCAGGATGTTATTTATCAGGTGACGTAAGCGACCTCCATGCCATGGAAACATTCAGCAGCCCATTTCCACAACGAGATCTCTATTAAAGAGACATTTTTCTCCAGGCCTGATGACAACTCCAGGAAACTTAAGGCCAAGGCTTAAGGTACTAAAAGACCTGGAGAGTAGTCACAGGCCACATCACTTTCAAATTTAAATCCAAGATTGTTTACTTAATGTTTTGATCGTTATTTACAATAAAAGAAATATCAGGTACAGCTCCGGAGAAAACTCATATGTTAAAACACTAATACTGCTACTATACAGTGATAAGCTAAATCGCAGAGAGTGATGGTCACTCACTAAACTAGGCCACTGTCTGGCAAGGTGAGTCGAAATGTGGCACAAAAAAGGTTTTAAATAAATAAATAAAGTAGCAGTTTCTACATATTTATTTATTAAGGAGATATTTATGCCACTTCTCCAAAGTCCTGCTTGAGATGGGACTCTCCAGGAAAGTTTCTACACAGTTGGAAGACTTTATAAATTGACCGATTAAAACAAATGTTTAAAAAACCCAACCTGACGAGGGCTAAAAAATACTTCAGAAGAACCAGAATGCTGGGGAGCAGCTGAGAATCAGATAACGGGGAAAGGGCAATGGAAATCAAGCTACTCAAGCCCCTGGGAACTTATAAAAGCCTGGACAAGATTGGGGGGAGGGGTGTTGGGATTTTCAAGTGGTTCCACCCTCCTGCAATTGTGAGCGCAAAACTTGTAATATAAAATAGCAACCATGGCTCGTATGAAAGAGAAGGTTCCAAATATCCAAGGATGAGTAACTCAAGCGCAAAGCACACATGTGCATGTGCCCTCTGTGTTGCAAATATCTCAACTTTAAATGTTATTTCTCTCAAGTCAGATACATACCACTTAGTGTTTCTGTATAGTAACTGCTATCATAGCTATTCCTTCTGCGAGAGCTGCAAGGAGGTCCACTGTAATCCAGCTGGAAACAAAACCCAACAATACAAGTCATAAGATCAGGCCAACTAGGCGAGTGTGCATGGGTATTGAATTCCACGTACGTGTCAATTCACACACTGTGCTGCAGGAAAGCCCAGCGTAACAATCAATATTGCAAGTCCCCTGAAAGGTTTTTTGATCCTTTAGCCTATTTGCTGATATTCTGGCACAATACCCCTCACTTTTCTACCCTTAAATATTTTCTTTCTCAACTGAAGACTCTTCGGCAACTGCAGCGCATTTGCTTTTTTATTGCACTTGTCCGTCACAAGCAGTGTTCCCTCTCAGTTGAGTTGGTGTGAGCTAGCTCGCTGTTTTTTAGCCTCCGGCTCACACATTTCTGCCTTAGCTCAGGAAGGATGGCTCCAGAGCAAACTAATTCATGCAGTAGCCAAATCGCTCGCCCACAACTTTAATGCCAGTAGCTCACAAAATAGGATTTTTGCTCACAAGACTCCACAGCTTAGAGGGAGCATTGCTCACAAGAAGTCTGGCAATGTACTCCCAAGCCTTCATCAAGAGAAGGAATGCTAAGAGAATTAAACTAGGGGTCCACAGCAATGTTCCCTCTAAGCTGAGTTAGTGTGAGCTAGCTCACAGTTTTTTTAGCCTCCAGCTCACATGTTTTTGTCTTAGCTCAGGAAGGAGGGCTCCATAGCAAACCAATTTTATGCAGCAGCCCAATCTCTCACTCACAACTTTAATGCCAGTAGCTCACAAAATAGGATTTTTGCTCACAAGACTCCACAGCTTAGAGGGAGCATTGGTCCACAGCCGACATGACGGTAGAGGTCCACCACACACAAAACTTCCCCAAGGAACAGACTCAATTCTCACTTACTCTCCTATACCTTCCTTCCTGTCCATCTCTTTCTGCCCCACCCATCTTTCTTTCATACACATGCTTATGTACCACCATCCATCTCTGGCTTTCTCCACTCCAGCCAACACATGCACCGTTTGTGGCAATGCTTTCCCAGCTACAAGCACAGTACTCGCTGTTTTGTATTTCACTGCTAGCTAGGGCAATCAGCTAAAAAAATAATAATCCTCCAGTTCTTATAGTCCCAAAGATATTACTATAGAACACCTGTTCCGCACTGCTTTAGTACCAAAATATTTTATGTTCCCCCTACGCAGGGTTGTACTTTTCAGCCATGCACTGATATAATATCCATTTTGGACCGCTTCTATTCCTATAATGGACGGAAGAGATGAGATCAGGATGTAATATTAACTATCCTCCACTGTCTCGAACAAAAATCCATCTTTGTTCAAGATGTTGCTGTGGAGGAGGAGAATGACAGACTAATGCGAGTACATTCCCTTCTGTAGCAAATTAGATCTCACAGGGGATTAACAACTCCTCTTCGCATGTCTTGGGACAGCACCGGAGGAATGGAGAGTAGGGAATCTCTTTTCTCGAACTCAGAGCACCAAAAAGCCTTCCTTTTCATCAGGCTGGGGGGGGGGACTCCTTCTGGGTGTGTGTGTGTGGGGAGAACAGAATTACAGTCCGAGGACTCAGGTGACAGAGAGAAGCAGTCCCTGTTCTCCTTGGTTTAAGAAGAACGTTATCCTTCCCCCTATCCTTTCCTCCTAGTGCCACAATCTCCTCGAAGTATAATTGTATGTGTATTCACATAAATCAAGCCCCGCTATGTTCAATGGATTGTACAGGACTGCAGATTTACAGCACAACCCTAAACTAAGTTAGGTAATGGTAAAGGTTCCCTTGCTCGAAAGCCAGTCGAATCCGACTCTAGGGTTGCGGACTCAGTGTTCCCTCTAAGCTGAGTTAGTGTGAGCTAGCTCACAATTTTTTAGCCTCCAGCTCACAGATTTTTGTCTCAGCTCAGGAAGGAGGGCTCCAGAGCAAACTGATTTATGCAGGAGCCACATCTCTCACTCACAGCTTTAAAGCCAGTAACTCACAAAGCAGAATTTTTGCTCACAAGACTCCACAGCTTAGAGGGAACATTGGTTGCGGTGCTCATCGCCGTTTCAAAGCCGAAGAGCCAGCGCTGTCCGAAGACATTTCTGTGGTCATGTGGCTAGCATGACTAAAAACACCAAGGTGCACGGAACGCTGTTGCCTTCCCACTGAAGTGGTCCCTATTTATCTACTTGCAGTTTCTTGCTTTCGAACTGCTAGGTTGGCAGGAGCTGGAACTAGAGGTGGGAGCTCACTCCATCTTGCGGCACCCGGGTCTCGAACTACTGAACTACTGACCTTCCCCAGCCTGCAGTTCAGTGTCTTAACCACTTGAGCCACCGCAGCTCTTAAACAGAGTTACACCTAGGTAAACTCACTGAATTGCACTGCTAAAGGTGTTTAAAAAAACAACAGGAACTCAAGCCTACTAAGAAACTACAACTTTGGAGAGCCTGGTTCTCAAATCCAGCTGAGGATTTCAGTTTCTCAGAGGTGAGAGAAGAGCATCTGGCACACCTCAAGGGGTCCATTCCTTAGGGTCCTGAGGCCGAAATTCAGGTTTCACCTCCCACTCTCCTTGCAGGGACCAAATAGCAAGGAAAACACCACCCTGGGTATGACAGTTGCCCTTCTTTTAACACGGTGCACGGCTGGCAGAAGCGGATGTACTTCTCTAGCACGGAGACCCAGGAAAACTTGACTTTCTGTCCCTTACGGACTAGGTACAGAAGCCCGGCTAACAGCGTCCCGTGCGCCTTGGTGTTTAGTCATGCCGGCCACATGGCCACGGAAACGTCTTCGGACAGCGCTGGCTCTTCGGCTTGGAAACGGAGATGAGCACCGCAACCCTAGAGTCGGATCCGACTGGCTTTCGAGCAAGGGAAACCTTTACCTTTACTTTACAGAAGCCCGGCTAGAGACAAGATAGCCAATCTAGGCTTGGAAAAGGTAGAAGGGGGGCGGGGAGGGAGAGAGAGAGTCCCCCCTTTCCCCAGGACCAGCCCGAGTCCGCTTGCGCCCCCCTCTCCCCAGACTCACCATGCCGTCGGAGCAATTGGAGCGGGGGCTGGAGGCGTCGGAGTCGCCGCTGTAGTGCTCCAGCGCGGGGTAGTAGCCGTCCTCTTGCTCCCGCAGCAGGGCCTGGAGGCTCTCGATGTAGCGGATGGCGTTGCGCAGGATCTCCACCTTGGGCAGGCGCTGGTTGGGGTTGGCGGAGGTGCAGCGCTTGAGCGTCTCGAAGGCCTCGTTGACCTTGCTCAGCCGCCGCCGCTCCCGCATGGTGGCGGCCTTGCGGCGGTCGGCGTTGGTGGTCTTCCGCTTGCAGGCCTTGCAGGCCCAGAGGAGGCAGCGGCCGGCCTGGTGGTGCCCGCTGGGCGCCCGGACGTGCTCGTCCTCGTGGTGGTGGTGGTGGCCGTGCTCGTCGCCGGCCTTCAGCAGGCCCCCCACGTGCACCAGCCGCGGGTCCAGGTCCTCGAAGAAGTGCATGTCGCTGGTGTTGAAGCAGGGGTCGTCGTAGAAGTCGTCGGCGGCCGAGAGGGAGCAGAGGGAGCCCTCGGGGATCTCCATGTGGCCCAGCGCGTCCATGGGGGCGGCCGAAGGGCTCCCCCGCCGCGCGGCAGTTGGGCTTTCCCCTCCGGCAGAAGTCAGCAGCGCCGGCGGCCGAAGGGCTTCTTCATTCACAGCCCCGGGGGCGGCGGCTGCACCGTCCCGCTTCCCCCAGTCCCGCCTGCCATGGGGGAGAGATGCCTGCCCCCCTTCCCCGGTGCCATCCACCTCGCGCGCCTCGTGGGCTCTATTTATTCTGGAGGGGAGGGTGGGCACTCGTCCGCGGCCACCTCTTCTCCACCTGCCGGCCTATCGCCTTGGCCCCGCTGAGCCAGTGGTTGGGGTCTCTCGGGGGGGTGGGGAGGGGAGGGGGAAGAGAGCCGCCCTTTCCCGATTGGGCAGCGGTTCGAGACCCCGGCGCGGCAAAAGCGGCCGGGCAGTTTTGCAAATGTCAGACGGCAGGCGGAGAAGACGCAGCAGCGGGGGCGGGAGGGACTGGGAGAGAGCTCCGCTGGCCGCTCGGCGTGAGCGAGCTCTCCGGGATGTCCCCTCTAAGCTGTGGGGTCTTGCGAGCAAAAAATTCTCCTTTGTGAGCTGCTGGCGTTCAAGTTGTGAGCAGGTGACTTGGCTGCTGCATAAATTAGTTTTGCCCCGGAGCCCTCCCTTCCTGAGCGGAGACCAAAAGGTGTGAGCCGGAGGCTTAAAAAACTGTGAGCTGGCTCACACTCGCTCAGCTTAGAGGGAACACCGCTCTGGATACCACCCTTGACGTTGGTTCTGGCAGCGTTTTGATTCGTGTAAAAGGGCTGCTGTTGGTGTGTGTCGTCCCCCGTCCCCCCCTTCTTGAATAATGTGCAGAATGAATACACGCAGCTATGCACGGCCGGGAGATGTTTTGAAGGCTAGCGCTCATATGAGATCATGTATGTCGATTTGCTTTCCGTTCGATTTGATTGTTTTCTGAACAGGGGGGTCAACTTTCTGTGTCTCAGGCTTTTATTTCGAGATCTTTCTTTTGTAAAAAAAAAGATATGTCTCAAAAGATACGAAGCAAGACTGGGGTTTTTTTGTTTTAAAGAATCGTAATCTATGTCGCTGTGGATCCTTCACTAAATATCGAACCATTTGTGGGGTCGTTTGAAGGGGCTATTTTCTTTCTTAGATATGTAAGTAGTACTGGTGTGTGTGTGTTTTGGTTTTTTTTTTTTCGTTTGAAAGGGTCCGCCGGTGGACTGTCTCGCTGGAGAAATCGCATTTGCGCATTATTTCTGTTTTATTTCCGTTTGCTATGTTTGTAAAAAAGATTTTAAAAAATTAAAGAGAGTGATCCAATCTACTGGATGCTTTTAAAATATGTATATATAAATGTATGTGTACACACACGTAGTACTCTGTTCTCAAAATCAATCCCCATTTCCTTCGTTTTGGCATTTCTGCCTTACGCGTCAATAAATTCAAAGCCCGCAGAGGAGCCGAATCGAGGGACACGTATAGGAGGTGCCCCCCTCGCAACCGTCCCGTGCGCAACCTAATGCTAGCGTGTATTTAAGCGCGTTTATTTCGACGGCGGAATCAAGCAAGTCTCTTCTGTTGAGACAGAACGGCTCAAAAGTGGCTGATTTTTGTTTTTTTATCCCCCCCCCCCCCCAATCTGTTGTGATTTGAGGGCTCAGACAACACGTGCAGTCCCCCCAGCCCCGCCCGATCGCAGACAGCAGCACTTTAAAAAGAGATGAAAAGGATCGTAGTTCTAAACTTCTAGTTAATGGCTTTACCTGATGGGATATCGTATGCCCTGCCATCAGTCTGGTCAGGGGAAAAGAAAAAAATCTATGCAAAGAATTCCTGATAAATTTTCAGATGGGGCTCTCTCCTCCTGCCCGACGGCCAATTTTCACGTCGTTTCCCCGATCAGAAAGCAGAGCGCTTGGGCAGCTTCGCTTCGATTGATTACCCTTGTAGGCTTCCCCACAGTGTCAAACGAAAAACAGACGTTGGAGTCAAACCGGTTCACCAGGCGGACCGGACTCTGGATTGAAACCAGTTTTAGTACCAGATTCACAAAATTTCCGAGTGAACCCATTTGTGGATCCCAGCCGCTGATGATGACGCATTGAAATCCCGGTTTTGAGTTAGTGCTTCTTTTTCATATAAACTCTTTCGGGGGTGGGTGGGATGTTTGGGTTGTCTGCAGTTTGCGCCGCGTGTACTCAGCCGACCAACACATCAGCATCAGGGAGGTTTTCCAAATGTACAGCGCTAGCCAAAGAGGGAAGGGGGTGGGGGTGGAAGAGCCGCCAGTTGCCCAAAAGCAGCCTGAAATCGTATAGAGTTCCTTACCAGGAGGTCGGAGAGTTGTTACGTATTGCGAAAGATTCGGGCCAAGAGCCGGCCGTTCCGATGACAGATTCCTCCCCCCCCCCCCTTTGAGAGGCAGCAGTGCGGGTGGGGTGGGGTTGGAGAGTAAAACCAGCTTTCCTGTGTGGAAGAAAGTTGGTTGTTAAATGGCAGCTTTTAGGGAAGAAACTTTCCCCCCAAAACCACTTGAGCCAGAGGGTTTGGATCTGAAAGCCTAGTGCAATGTTGTTGTTTTTTTGTAGGGCTCTTTTTGTAGCAGGAACTCCCTTGCATATCAGGCAACACTCCCCTAATGTAGCCAGTCCTCCAAGAGCTTACAGAGCTCTTCTTACAGGGGCTACTGTCAGCTCTTGGAGGATCGGCTACATTAGGGGCGTGTCGCCTAATATGCAAAGGAGTTCCTGCCAGTGTTCCCGCTAAACTGAGTTAGCGTGAGCTAGCTCACAGTTTTTTTAGCCTCTGGCTCACACATTTTCGCCTTCGCTCAGGAAGGAGGGCTCCAGAGCAAACTAAGTTAAAAGGTAAAGGTTCCCTTGCTCGAAAGCCAGTCGAATCCGACTCTAGGGTTGCGGTGCTCATCTCCGTTTCCAAGCCGAAGAGCCAGCGCTGTCCGAAGACGTTTCCGTGGTCATGTGGCCGGCATGACTAAACACCAAGGCGCACGGGACGCTGTTACCTTCCCACCGAAGTGGTCCCTATTTATCTACTTGCAATTTCTTGCTTTCGAATTGCTAGGTTGGCAGGAGCTGGAACTAGAGACAGGAGCTCACCCTGTCTTGCGGCACCCGGGTCTCGAACTGCTGAACTACTGACCTTCCACAGCCTGCAGTTCAGCGTCTTAACCACTGGAGCCACAAATCACTTGCTCACAGCTTTAATGCCAGTAGCTCACAAAGTAGAATTTTTGCTCGCAAGACTCCACAGCTTAGAGGGAGCATTGGTTCCTGCTACAAAAAGAGCCCAGTATGTTTTTGTTTTTTTAAAATTTCCATAATACCAACATGCTTAGGATCGAAGCCCCACGGGAGCCCGCCCTCCCCTTGCAGGTGTCAAGGGAGTTGCTTGTGACGAAGGCGGAAGTCACCGCCCACGCGGTTTCGAATAATGGGCGCCGAGGCAGGCGCCTTCCGCTCGTCCTTCCGTTCGCGTCCGAGGCTCTGGCGCTCGGGCGGAATGGGCCACGGGTTCGTGCCGAAGGCGCATGTGCGGCAGAGGGGGTCTGTTCATCTGCGTTGCCCTGTGCAGTCCCACATGGGATCTGCGCACGCGCAGGCCTGCCGCGGAAGATTTTTTCTAGCTTGACAACTAGTGGGAGGAGCTTCCCCTGTGCGCGAATGAGAGCGCTTCCCTCCAATGAGGCGCTATAAAGGGGAAAGCTCCACACACACACCCTCAGTTCTTTCCTTGCCGCCGCTTGGAAGTTCCCTAGCTAATCTTTACAGTACAATTCCTGTCAGAATGTCTTTATTCAAGAAATGTGCCCAATGTCCCACCAAAATGACACAGACAGACGACCATGACTTGTGTATTGTCTGTCTGGGTGAAGGACACAATATGGGTTCATGTTTGATCTGTAAAAAATTTACCTCAAAAGCGAGAGCTGACAGGGCTGCGCGCCTGAAGGTTTTTCTATGGGAGAAGGCTCTCTCAGCGGCTCAAATCCCAGCAGCGAAGTTATCTGCTGTGGTGCCGACTACATCTGATTTTCGAGCTCCTGGCCCTCGTCCACATCGGGGCTCAGAGGAGTCTGTGAGTACGAGGGGTCTTTCGCCTACCCCGGCAGAAAGCGCCCTTTGCCTACATCGCTGCTGGCAACCCCCACAGCTTCAGAGCCAGTCTCAAAGAACACAGAGACAAGCCCAAGCACAAATTGTCTCACAAACGTAAGCCCAACCGGGGAGAGGATGATG
>NW_015173207.1:242771-242945 GCF_001447785.1 Gekko japonicus | reverse complement strand
TCACTGACCAAACTGAAGTGGGGGTTGATGAGGAGATGCCATTTGGGGAGCCACCCTATGACCCTTATGCCCCAGACCCCAATGAGGAACCAATCCCTCAGTGGGTACCAGAACCAATGGTTCCAGATGATGTAGCTCTGGAACCAAATGAGGCTCCACCTCTGGAACCAGCTG
>NW_015173207.1:242493-242692 GCF_001447785.1 Gekko japonicus | reverse complement strand
TGAGGTTATGCCTACAAATGCAAAGCCTAAGAATAAAATCTTAGGAAAAATACGGAGGGCAGCTGCAGCTGGTGTGGCAATTCCAGTTGTGCATGATTTCCTAGAAGAGGAAAAGGAGATCTGGAAGAAACATGCTTCCATCCCTGCTACATCCAGGAAGCTGGAGTTAGACAGGATTACTGCCAATTCCTTTTTACAC
>NW_015173207.1:205653-238779 GCF_001447785.1 Gekko japonicus | reverse complement strand
ACAACTGCACATCGGGTGAGAGTGTCTCTCTCTTTATATTTAACAGTATATAAGGCTCGTGGCGGCTGCGGGAGAACTGAGGGTGTGTGTGTGGAGCTTTCCCTTTTATAGCGCCTCATTGGAGGGAAGCGCTCTCATTCGCGCACAGGGGAAGCTCCTCCCACTAGTTGTCAAGCTAGAAAAAATCTTCCGCGGCAGGCCTGCGCGTGCGCAGATCCCATGTGTGCCTGCACAGGACAACTGGATGAACAACAGTTACTGGTAAGTAAACCCTGTTTTTCTCGCAGAGCGCTCCCTGCGTGTGGCCCGTCCCCCGAGCCGACTCCCAGCGCTCTCTGCCCTCTTCTGCTCAACAGGCGACTGAGCTCCGGTTGTCCGCGGAAAAGGCGGAGTCTCAGGCGTGCGGGGCTGTCGCCGCGCCTGGCCCGGACTGACGCCTTCCAAGCAGCAGGGTGGAATCGCTGTCAGCGGGGACTCGGGGAGGGTTGAGCATTTTTGAGGCTGGATGGGAAAGAAGGGGGGAGAAGGGGAGGGGAGAGTCTCTAAATCAGCATAGCATAGTCTCTAAATAGCATAAATAGCAAAAAAGCATAAAAAATAGCATAGTCTCTAAATCAGCAAACCCCAGAGCTAAAGTGCGGGGATGATCCGGAGCGTCTTCCACTCTTAGGAGGCAGGCAGGAAAACACGGAAATGCCATGACGCTGTGGCATAGACTGCAGAGTTGTACTTTGGCCCATCCAGCCGCAAATCGGAACCTAAACGAATTGGGGAGCCTCCGCGGCTGGACGTGTAACCCTATGCGCTGGACGCGCGCGAGTGCCTTAACTTGGCTGGTCAGCGGCAGCTCAGGAGAAGAAGCAGCTTCTACTGTTTCCCAAGAATCTGTACCTGTCCTATGCAAGGAGATATAGAGAGGGATAATCTGCTGCGATAGATGGCAAATAGCAGATCTGCTCTGATTTGCAAAGCGCAATACTGTCTGTCAGGGGTCATTTCGTGGAAAAAGAGGTGCAGGAGCTCATTAGCATAACTCATTTGCATATGCCACACCCCCTGACATCACTGGAAGTGTGTCAGAAGGCAGCACCCACCGCTCAGGCTCCACTGGACTGTTTTTGGATTGCTAGCTATTGGGGGGGGGCATGCAGATCTGTCCTCCAGGCCCGTAGCTAGGACCTTTTTAGTGGGGGGCCCCTGGGGAAAGTGGGGGGGGGGCTGCAAGCATCATTCTTACCTAGGGTTGCCCAGTCAAAATAATGCCGATGACAACTGGCCTGTGGCTGGAATGCGTGTGCAAAGCGGCCAATTAATAGCTGGCTCACTCCAACCGGGCCCTGTACCGGCGCCTGGCGCTGCCTAAGAAGCCGCCTCCGCCCCCGCGCCTGCCCACGTGTCCCGGACGGTTTTACCGGTTCCTCCTTCCCGCTCAGGAAGCCTGGAGCGCTCCACGGCGATGGGGGGAGGGGGAGCAGAGGATTGGGGGAGGGGGCCCGCAAAACCCATGGGGGGTGGGCCCCATGCGAGCTACGGTCCTGGTCCTTGTAGAGGAGGGAGAGCTTGTACCTGAATAAAACTTGGTCTTAAAGGTGCCACTGGACTGTTTTGGACGGGGGACTGGGGGGGGGGCTCTGCAACTAACCTGTCTGCTTCTTGCTCTGACTGAGGGCTGCTGGGAGCAGGGGGTGGGGCTTGTTGCATGTGGCCGCCACCTGGGCTCTGTACTGCTGGAGCTTCACTCCTGTGCTCCTGGAGGAAATGACCCCTGCTGTCTGTATTCAAGCAGTAATTTGCCTGGTATTCTTCTCAGTCGAAATGACATAGAAAGTCACAGTGATATCAAGGGAGGTGCAAATAGATACAACTCTCCACTGTCTATCCTCTTCTAGATTCAGATGGGTAGCCTTATTGGTCTGAAGCAATAGAATGAAGTTTGAGTCCAGTGGCACCTTTAAGACCAACAAAGTTTAATTCTGGATATAAGCTTTCATGTGCATGCACACTTTATCCTCTTCCAGCGTAGCATATGCAAGTGTCAGCATCTGTATACATGGAAACAGCCTGTCAGTGTTGTGTTTCCACTGGCTATTTTATAGTCAGCCAAGTGTGCGTGCACAGGAAAGCTCATACCTTGAATTACATTTTGTTGGTCTTAAAGGTGCCACTGGATTCAAACTTTGTTCTATAAGCGTGCCAATGTTTATGATCCAAAAATATGCACTGAACAGAAACTCGAGGAACAGTGCCTGATCTCTGTGCAAAGGCCAACAGTTAAATTATACATCAACACATGGGAAAATTAGGGGAAATCTTCAATTTTATTATTTTTGTTGTTGTTCAGTCGCACAGTCGAGTCCGACTCTTCGCGACCCCATGGACTAGATCCCGCCAGGCCCTCCTGTCTTCCGCTGTCCTCTGAAGTTTGCTTAGTTTCATGTTCGTTGCATCTATGACACTGTCCAACCATCTCATCCTTTGCCGTCCCCGTCTTCTTTGACCTTCAATCTTTCCCAGCATCAGGGTCTTCTCCAGGGAGTGCTCCCTTCTCATTTGGTGGCCAAAGTATTTGAGCTTCAGTTTCATTATCTGGCCTTCCAGGGAACAGTCAGGGTTGATTTCTTTTAGGATTGACTGATTTGATCTTCTTGGAGTCCAAGGATTATAAAAATTGGTTATTACCTACTAACCGTTTTTCAGCCCAAGTTTTAAGTCTGCTTTCTACTTATAGGCCACTAGGGGATGCTCCCCCACTCTTTCTAAACAAGATTTTCCAGTACTCAGCCTGCTTTATTTTTAAACTTGGTGAAGTTTGAAATGGGTGACAATGATGAGCTTCTTTCCTCTATTCCAATTCAGATTTAATAGTATTCAGAATTGTATTCACAATATTTACATTCAAAGTGTGCCCAGAGAAAGATGGGAGTATAAACATTTTGATAATTTTTTTTAGATTTAATATACTCTAAAAGAACTGTCTGATATAAAGGATGCCAGCCTTTTGGACTACAGTACTTTTTGTTGTTCAGTCGCACAGTTGAGTCCGACTCTTCGCGACCCCATGGACCAGATCACGCCGGGCCTTCCTGTCTTCCGCCATCCTCTGAAGTTTGCTCAATTTCATGTTTGTTGCATCTATGACACTGTCTAACCATCTCATCCTTTGCCGTCCCCGTCTTCTTTGACCTTCAATCTTTCCCAGCATCAGGGTCTTCTCCAGGGAGTGCTCCCTTCTCATTTGGTGGCCAAAGTATTTGAGCTTCAGTTTCATTATCTGGCCTTCCAGGGAACAGTCCAGGTTGATTTCTTTTAGGATTGACTGATTTGATCTTCTTGCAGTCCAAGGGACTCTCACAAGTCTTCTCCAGCACCATAGTTCAAAAGTACTACAGTACTACTGGCTATTAAAATGGTCCACAAACCCCATGATTAGATGCTAACCAGGTCAAAAACGGAAATGTATCTCTCCAAGGAACAGGGAAGCTATAACAGATTTCCCCCCCCATTTTATTGTCACAACAAGCCTGTTTGGAAAAGTTAAGCAGAGAGGAAGTGACTTCCCAAAGGCCAACCAATGAGCTTCTTGACTGATGTCATTACTTCTGTGTGTCTGTGTAAATTTAAACCCAGGATTCCTTAGTCTGAGTGAAACCATTTGTCAGTTACACTACACCAGTTTTCTATGTCCCAAGAACTAAGGGCACAATCCAGTATCATACAGACTATGGGGTTTGGATATAATTCCTTTCTTGTCTATTTAATCAAAACTAAGCTTTAAAAGGGGGGGGGATACTGGACCCACGTGAGATATCTGCCGTTTCTGCAGTAAACAGCATCCTAAAATTACAGAGGATTAATTTAGGCCAGAAGGATTGTTAAGTACGAGACTCAACACAGCTAGTGAACAGTGAATCAGCTTTATTAACGAAGTCAGAAGAAATCAGAACGAGACAAAAACATAGAGCAACAGGCTCTCTTTTAAACAGTCCGGGCTTGGGAGGCGACGCCCACATGTCAACTAACAACGAATAACTATTTAGAGATAAGGTCCAATCAGAGTGCTTCCCTCCTGAACATTGCGCAGCTCTGATTGGTTTATTTACAATCCTTGTTCAGACTTAACATAGTTTTCAATACAGAACAAGGATCATCTGAGGAAAGCAGTTTTCCGTTCCAGCAGGGTAGCTGTGTTTGTTTGCCGTAGCAAAATTAAACAGGCATCCAGTACCCCCTTAAAGACAAACAAAATTTATTCCAGCATAAACATTCATGAATCAGAGCTCACTCCTTCTTGATTCACAAAAGCTTATGCTGGGATAAATTTTGTTAGTCTTTAAACGTCCCTGGATTCTTTGTAAATTGTGACTGGTGATTTCAATGTCAGCAAAAAAAAAAAAAAAGTCTTGTATGTTTCCTTGTATGTTTCTTTTCCCGTTTAGCTGAAGGGGGCTTACTTCCTGATAATTGTGCAGGATTGAAATGAAAAGTGACAGAGTTCCAAAGCAGGTTTAGAAAGGCAAACAAAGGCTGTAATTAATAGGAATAATCGGAGATCCAAGAGAATCAGGGTTGCAGTCAAACAGTCAGAGCAGTATTTCATTATATATCAACACAAAATACCCCATAGCCCATCAATATGAGCAGGGGTCATTTCGTAGAAAAAGGGGTGCAGGAGCTCATTAGCATAACTTATTTGCATGACGTATTTGCATATGCCACACACCCTGACATCACCGGAAGTGTGTCAGAAGGCAACACCCACCGCTCAGGCTCCACTGGACTGTTTTGGATTGCTAGCTATTAAGGGTGTGTGTGCAGATCTGTCCTCACAGAGGAGGGACAGCTCGTACCTGAAGGTGGGGGGGGGGGCTCTGCAACTTCCCTGGTTGCTTCTTGCTCCTTGTGGCCCGACTGAGGGCTGCTGGGAGCAGGGGGCGGGGCTTGCTGCATGTGCAACACCCCCTGGGCTCCTTACTGCTGGAGCTCCGCTCCTGTGCGCTCCCGCAGGAAATGACCCCTGAATGTGAGTATCCAGTTCTGGAATCCACACAATCGTTACTCCCACGGAGCAGTGTGTACCTGAGAGAATAAGAAGGGGAGCAATAAGTAAGCAGAGATGGTAAAGAAGATGTGGGGGAGAATTACCTATCCTTTTCTGTACCGGGAAATTGTTTGGCACCGCCTAGTTCCATGATCCTCCGATTGGCACGTCAGCTATGGAGAGCATTCCAAGGAGATCTACTTAGCAATTGGGCCAAGCAGATGATACAGGCAACAGTCAAAGCGGGAGGGAGGCTGGATCTGATCAGAAGAGAGGCAAGCAGGTGAGCAAGCAGTGTTGGTCTAAGGATTTTTGGCACCCGAGGCTAATAACTTTGTTGTGCCATGGGGAAGTCACCGCTGCCCTGCTTTCCCACACACACCTCAGGGTGTGTGAGCAAGCCACTTCCATACTCCTCTTCAGCCCCTGCTCTGCGGCTTCAGCCCCCCCCCCCGAACTGGTATATGTGCTGTCCAGGGGTCATTTCCTGCAGGAGCGCACAGGAGCGGAGCTCCGGCAGTAAAGAGCCCAGGGGGCGGGCACATGCAACAAGCCCCACCCCCTGCTCCCAGCAGCCCTCAGTCAGAGCAAGAAGCAGCCAGGCAAGTTGCAGAGCCCCCCCCCGGCCCCCCGGCCCAAAACAGTCCAGTGGGACCTTTAAGACCAAGTTTTATTCAGGTACAAGCTCTCCCTCCTCTGCGAGGACAGATCTGCACATTCCCCCCCTCCACCATAGCTAGCAATCCAACACGGTCCAGTGGAGCCTGAGCGGTGGGTGTTGCCTTCTGACACACTTCCGGTGATGTCAGGGGGTGTGGCATATGCAGATGAGTTATGCTAATGAGTTGTGCTAATGAGCTCCTGCACCTCTTTTTTCTACGAAAGGACCCCTGGTGCTGTCCATATGCGTACTGTTTGCTGGCAGTGTGCCATTTGGCACTGGATGAGGGGGTCAGTTATAGGGACTGAATCTTCGAGACAAATTGTGCTTTATCTTCTTCTTATGCTAAAATTGCTAGATTCAAGTCCAGTAGCACCTTTGAGACTAACAAAATTTTGGGGGTATCATCTTTTGAATGTCAGATCTCCTTTTGTTAGGTATACCTGGTGAAGGGAACTTTGACTCTCAGAAGCTTTTACTCCCAAAATCTTATTCTCCATGCTGCTACTGGACTTGAATCTAGCTGCTCTGTGGCAGACCAGCATGACATCAGGGAGGGGATGTGGCTTAGTGGCAGAGCATCTGCTTGGCATGCAGAAGGTCCCAGGTTCAATCCCCTGCATCTCCAGTTAAAAAATCCAGGCAGTAGGTGATATGAAAGACCTCAGCCCGAGACCCTGGAGAGCTGCTGCCAGTCTGAGTAGGCAATACTTTGATGGACCACTGGTCTGATTCAGTGGAAGGGAATTCCATGTGTAAGACTACCCTCTGAAACTACACTGTAATAGATGCATTTGAAGCTCATATGAAGAGGAGAAGTGAAGCATACAAAGAAGTACCATGTAGATTTTCTTTTCTAAATTATAAGGATTTATCTGATGAACAATATCCCCAAGGTTTCCAAAAGCTAGTTTACTGTGTTGGACGCCTGGATGTTACTTGAGCATTCTCCATGTCATCCTTATGAATGCTGCGGCAACACAATCAAAGAAGGAAATTTTTGGACCACAAGTTTATAATCACTGGGCTAGTGACTGCACTTTAAAGGTCTTATGTGCATATTTACGTTGTGCCTGGTGATTTTACTTTTGAACAATTTACTTTATGGTCCTCATTGAATCTATACTTTGTATATATTTCTGATTGTGTTTATGTGAAAATAATTATTAACCATCTTGCCACATATGCATGACCTCTGAGGAAGGCCTATTTGGCCGAAACGCGTAAGGTCAACTTTGTAAACCCTTGATATTGTTATGTTTTATATACATTGGTTGCAAATGGGCCTCTATATATGTTTTAAAATTTGTTATTATTATTAATAAATACATGTACCTCTTTTTATCTTTTATGGAAAGGTTTTAATATTGGCCCTCCTTTTCACTAACCTTTGCTTGGTTTTGAAGTTCATTGTTAGGTTCAGTGTTTTTCCCCCTTGGTTTCTGCTTGATCCTCAGATATAAGACATTACATACCCTGTTGACATGATCATGAATCTCTGTGGAGAACTATGGTAGTTCTACTATTTCATACATACAGTCTAATGAGATAGGAAATAACTTCAGTCGCATTGATCTTCATGACAGTGGAAAGTTGAAAGTTGATCTTCATGACATTGAAAGTTGGAATACAATTTGTATTTCCAGATGCAGAGATCGCACTACATATTTTTCTAACATTGATTATTACTAACTGCTCTCTAGAATGCTCTTTTTCTCAGCTGGAAAAAAAATCCTTGGAGAACAACAGTGTGTTAGGACAGAGTGGATTCACTTTCCCTATTGTGTATAATAGTAAAAAGCCCAGTAGTACCTTTAAGACTAACAAACTTTATTGTAGCATAAGCTTTCGGGAAACACAGCTCTCTTCGTCCGATGCATCTAACGAAGAGAGCTGTGTTTCTCGAAAACTTATGTTACAATAAAGTTTGTTAGTCTTAAAGGTGCTACTGGGCTTTTTACTATTTTGCAGCAACAGACTAACACAGCTAACTCCTTTGGACCTATTGTATATGGAAGTGGACATACTTTGTCGAGTCAAAGTACATATTCAGAATTTTGAACGACTTATCCAGAATTTTGCAGTCAGGAAAATCTAGAAATATCCTATTTTAATTTCTGCATCCATTTATGTTTTGTGTAATTTCAAAAAACGATTTTTTATTTTACAGTTTGGTATTTTTATATTATATTATATATATATGCCCCCCCCCCCGAATATCTTCAGGTCTTTGGGCCTCTAAAGGTCTTAATCTGGACCTGATGAGGCCCGCAGGCCTCAGCTCTTTCCTTGAGGAGCCGGCCATTGTCTCAGGGAGCTCAGATTCAGACTTGCTGAGTGGCCAATCCCATTCCTCACATTTCTTTTACCAGCCAACCTCCAGGGTCCGACTTGCCTTTCCTCACATATACCCCCAAGAGCCCTTTGGTCCGGGGCACAACATCGCCTGGTGGTTCCAGGCCCCCGGGAGGCAAGGCTCGCCATGACTAGGGCCAGATCCTTTTCAGTGGCGGCCCCTACCTGGTGGAACAAGCTCCCGGAGGAGATCAGGGCCCTGCAGGACCTTATGCAGTTCCACAGGGCCTGTAAGACGGAGCTCTTCCACCAGGCTTTCACATAGGGGGCACCACTACCACTGCCACTAATGCGGTGTACAACATCGGGGTTAAGGATGGCCCGGGAAGATCCACCACAATTTCTGCATGACTGATACCACTGGATTTACCTGGTTAGGATACGCTATAGGTTAACATCATCCCTGGAGAACTGTCTGTTTACTATCTGGCACGTATCCGGAGACCATCTTGTTTTTAAATTGAGTACAACTGTTATTAATGTTTTTATTGTTTTTATCTGTTTTATATGGGCTTTGCCCCTTGTAAGCCGCCCTGAGCCCGCTCCGCAGGGAGGGCAGGGTAAAAATCTCAATAAATGGATAAATTTTTACCTAGATACTCTGTAAAATCTGGCAGACCATTCTTGATCTAGCAAAGGCAATCTGGCCAAGTGCAAACCAAAATGGTAGGGAGTGATGCTAATACAATGGATGCATATTGGTCCTGACAACAGGTGCTAGCACAACCCCTTTGAGAATGATTTGGATCAGTTTCTCTTTTCATTATGTCAGATCAGGAGTTCAGTGTTCTACAGTCCATATGGTAAAGCCTATGAGTCTGCTATTAAGAAAAGAAGGAAGAGAGGAGTGAAAGATTATTAACATATGGCTGTTCACAGTATATTAACTAGTGTGCTTCACTGTAACTGTTGAAACATCGCCGACATAGGAGGGTAGCTTTCATTCATTCTTAAACTTTGTATTTACAACTAATCCCAGTGACTATATTACTCTGTTCTACATGAACAAGTTGGTTTAAAGTTTTCATGTATGTATCCTAAGATTTTTAATCTCATCGCTGTCATTATTCTAAACTAGATTCATAATCAGTATCTACAGTTCAGCAGAGGGTGTTAACACATGTACACTATTAATTCAACTGAATTAAAACTGTATTTTAAAAAACCTATTTATTACTACAGAATTATATTCTGTCTTGTTTTAATGGATATAAAAGGGCAACAGAAAAAAACGAAGCTTTGTTTAAAATCTATTACATTTATCCCATCTTTTCTCCAAAAATTTAATGGTGGTCTACATGGGTCTCCCATCTCTCAAAGTTATGTTTCAGGATTAAAGTCAATTTAATGAATTTAGAGTTACAGATTGCAGATTCCAGCAGCATTTTCTTCCAGCTACCAAAAGATACATTACATTTTAATAATGCAACATATTAATCAACTCTAGATTTTAATTTTGAATTGGATAAATATTAATTAAAAGATATTTGTGTAGTCCTTTTTTCTGTTCAAAATATTAACAATCTTAAAGAACTAATTTAATAAATGGAGACAGAATTCTACCTAGAATAAGCCTAATTCTGATTCTTTCTACCTTTTGGGGGCCTCAGTGCTGAAAAGTGATCTGCCCAGTGTGGTCTGCTGTTGACTCCCCATACATATCCATAATGCTTATATATTCCAGCTGCTCTGGGGAGCAAAGGCTCTGTCTGTGTGTGTGTGTGTGTGTGTGTGTGTGTACGTGCACGGTGAATCAAACACTTGATAACCTCCAGTTTATTAGTATAAACTTGACTGGAATTTTTCTTCCTTTCCCCCCATCAGTAAAAAGGCCATGTAGTAATGTCATTCTATACGAATAATTGTTACAGCTTTGCCAATTTAGGAGCAATAGAATCATAGAAGCATAGAGTTGGAAGGGGCCATAGAGGACATCTAGTCCAACCCCCTGCTCAGTGGTGGATCAGCCTAGAGCATCCCTGACAAGTGTTTGTCCAGCCACTGCTTGAAGACTGCCAGTGAGGGGGAGCTCACCACCTCCATAGGCAGCCGATTCCACTGCTGAACTACTCTTAAGAGCAGGGGTCGTTTCGTAGAAAAAGAGCTAGGGGAACTCATTAGCATAACTCATTAGCATATGCCACACCCCTGACATCAGGGACCCGGCGGTGCACCTGCAAGGCCGGCGGGAGTGCGAGGAAGCCCCGCCAAGGCCCTCCCTGGCCCCAGGCAGGCAGGGGTGGGGAGAGGCGGGGAGGAAGCAACTTACCCTCCCTCTTCTCCTGCCTCCTCCTGGTGAATGAGGGCCGGAAGCGGGGCGGCTGGAAGCAGGGGGCGGGGCTTTGTCGTGTGCTCCCCCGCACCTCACCCGGGGGAACTGCGTTCCCCCGCGATCCCCCCGAAATGACCTCTGCTTAAGAGTAAAGTGAAGGTTCCCTTGCTCGAAAGCCAGTCGATTCTGACTCTAGGGTTGCAGTGTTCATCTCCGTTTCAAAGCCGAAGAGCCAGTGCTGTCCAAAGACATTTCTGTGGTCATGTGACCGGCATGACTAAACACCAAGGCGCACAGAACTCTAATATCCAGCCTGTGCCTTTCTGACCATAATTTAAACCCAGTATTGTGAGTTCTATCCTATGCTGCCAACAGGAACAGCTCCCTGCCCTCCTGTAAGTGACAGCCCTTCAAATACTTAAACAGAGCACTCATGCCCCCCCTCAACCTCCTTTTCTCCAGACTGAATATGCCCAAGTGTCTCAGCCTTTCCTCGCATGGCTTGGTCTCCAGGCCCCCGATCATCCTTGTCACTCTCCTTTGCACCCACTCCAGTTTGTCCACATCCTTTTTGAAGTGAGGCCTCCAAAACTGCACAGTACTACAGGTACGGCCTGACCAATGCAGTGTACATTGGGATTATATCATGCACTTTGGAGATTGTACACCCCAAAGACGATATTAGCCTTTTTTTTTGCTCTTGGCTGCTCATATTTAGCATACAGTCCACCCGTACTACATGATCTTGTTCACACACACTGCTACCCAGAAATGTATCCCACACACAGTATGCATGCTTCTCATTTTTGTTACCCCAATATAGAACTGTGCATATATCCTTGTTGTATCACATCTTGTTGACATCTGCCCATTTTTCCAGTGTGTTCAGATCTTGTTGAAGTCTATCTCTGTCTTCCAGTGTGTACACTACTCCTCCCAATTTGATGTCATCTGAGAATTTAATGAGTAGTCCCTCCACCCTCTCATTCAGGTCATTGAAAAAAAATATTGAAAAGTACTGGACCCAGAACCAATCCCTGTGGCATCCATGGCATCTCCCTCCAAACAGATGAAATGCCATTGACAATTACTCTTTGGGTGAGGTGTTAGACGAATTGCTTTATTTACAGAAATTGGCAATTTATAAATGGGTTCTTGCCACTTTACACCAAGGTCAGGTTCCCACCAAGGGTGTGTGTGCTGTCTTCCAGTAAACCTATCTAGATATCTTGTGGTCTAGATATGGAAGCCGATCTTGTGAAGACAAGCTGGGCATGTCCCATATTGAACATTGTCTGAAGGCACACGATGCAGCAACCTTGATGAAGCTAAGCAGGCCTCAGTCTAGGTCTGGCCTGGAGGAGGCTGGGTTGTTGTTGTTGTTCAGTCGCACAGTCGAGTCCGACCCTTCGCGACCCCATGGACCAGCTCCCGCAAGGCCCTCCTGTCTTCCGCTGTCCTCTGAAGTTGGCTCAATTTCATGTTCGTTGCGTCAATGACACTGCCCAACCATCTCATCCTTTGCCGTCCCCGTCTTCTTTGACCTTCAATCTTTCCCAGCATCAGGGTCTTCTCCAGTGAGTGCTCCCTTCTCATTTGGTGGCCAAAGTATTTGAGCTTCAGTTTCATTATCTGGCCTTCCAGGGAACAGTCAGGGTTGATTTCTTTTAGGATTGACTGATTTGATCTTCTTGCAGTCCAAGGGACTCTCAAGAGTCTTCTCCAGCACCATAGTTCAAAAGAATCTATTCTTCGGCGCTCGGCCTTCCTTATAGTCCAACTCTCGCAGCCATACATGACTACTGGGAATACCATTGCTTTGACCATGCAGACTTTTGTTGGCAGGGAGATGTCTCTACTTTTTATCATGCTGTTTAGGTTCGCCATCGCTTTCCTCCCAAGGAGCAGGCGTCTTTTAATTTCATGGCTGCTGTCACAGTCTGCTGTGATCTGGGATCCCAGGAACGTGAAGTCTGTCACCACTTCCACGACTTCACCTTCTATTTGCCAAGGAGTGATGGGGCCGGATGCCATGATCTTAGTTTTTTTGATGTTGAACTTCAAGCCCAGTTTTGCGCTCTCCTCTTTTACTCTAAGCAGGAGGCTCCTTAGGTCCTCTTCACTTTCTGCCATTAGAGTGGTATTGTCTGCATATCTGAGGTTGTTGACCCCATGGACAGTAACAAAAGGAGGCTGGGAGACCACCTGAATTCCATGGACAAAAGGCTAAGTGTCATAAATAAATTCAGCTCTCTTGCCAATATAGTAAGCAAAGTATAAAATCCTAGCTTACTGTGTACATTGCGTTGAATATGTATTGAATATATCTGCATGTTGGTCTCCATTATGAGGTCCTGTTACAGCACAAGAAAAAACAAGGGGGAATCCACTGCAGGGTCTAAATACATTGGTTCTG
Organism: Gekko japonicus; assembly: GCF_001447785.1. Taxonomy (NCBI): domain Eukaryota; kingdom Metazoa; phylum Chordata; class Lepidosauria; order Squamata; family Gekkonidae; genus Gekko; species Gekko japonicus. Next base: position 226,037 of record NW_015173207.1, on the reverse strand, counting down.
TTAACTTAACATTGGTATAAGCCATGTAGTTCATTAATCAAAGTGTGGCTGTACCATGTTTTCAGAAAGAGATTTGTATTGTCGACTTTCTTGTGCGAGCATTACATAAATTCAGTTGGTGGGAAAATAACCCCTTTGTAATGTTTTAACTTCCTTGAAAGTGTAATGATTAAAAGGCATTCAAATTTAATTTACCCAAGTAAAGTGATTGTGTATGAGCCTTTATTGCTTATTGGCTTTACCTTTGGTTTGCTCTAGGGGTGTAATTGTCAATCATTTATTATTCACCCAGTCAATAGGTAACATGCAGTATATCTGTACTGCAAAAAATTTTTTTTTTACAAACCAAAATCTTTCTAGATGAGCAGGCATGTGAATATGGATACTGAACTAAAAAACCCCCAAAAAACCAAACAAAAACCCTGTATTTTAATATATATACATATCTCTATCTATCTATCTATCTATCTATATATATATAAAACTCACATTAACTCATATATTAATTCATAACTTTCAGAAACCTTCTAAGATTAGCATTATTCTGGAAACTCACTGCCTGCTTTTCACATTTCCTGATGCAAACTAAGGGATGTGGTAGGACCAACAAGAGGAAAGAAACTCAACTGATAGTGTATTAAAGTAAAGGTAAAGGATCCCTTGCTCGAAAGCCAGTCGAATCCGACTCTAGGGTTGCGATGCTCATCTCCATTTCCAAGCCGAAGAGCCAGCGCTGTCCGAAGACGTTTCCGTGGTCATGTGGCCGGCATGACTAAACACCAAGGCGCACGGAACGTTGTTCCCTTCCCACCGAAGTGGTACCTATTCATCTACTTGCAGTTTCTTTCTTTCCAACTGCTAGGTTGGCAGGAGGATAGTGTATTACTATTTGTTTATTAAACTACTTCTATTCTACGTTTCCCCCACTCAGCAGTCTTAAGGCAACTTAAATAACATAATCTAATTTATAGGTGCGTCTTTCGACCACAAGAGATGTTTCTGCTGAAGAGGATAATGTCCATAGATGTTTCTATGTATGTGTTTTCACATCAGTCACTGCACTGGCCCCACTGTCTTGGGCTTTCTTAATTATGTAAGCAGTGGAGTCTTGCTTGCTTCCTATTCCACCTGTGCTCTGCCTGCCAGGGCAAAGAATCTGCTTGGCACTTTGGGAGGGGGATGGAGGCAGAAACGACATGCCCACCCACTGCCATAAGCAGAACGCCTGCAGGGGACAGAGGCAATATTTAGGTAGTAACTATGGGGCGTAGAAGCAGAGGCCAGCCACCCATTATGTGGGTTATTATTTATTAAATTTCTACCCCGCCCAGAGGTCATTTCGGGGGGGGGGAACGCGGGGGAACGCAGTTCCCCCGGGTGAGGTACGGGGGGCGGGGCACATGACGAAGCCCCCCCCCCTGCTTCCGGCCGCCCCGCTTCCGGCCCTCATTCAGCCAGGAGGAGGCAGGAGAAGAGGGAGGGTAAGTTGCTTCCTCCCTGCCTCTCCCCACCCCTGCCTGCCTGGGGCCAGGGAGGGCCTTCGTGGGGCTTCCTTGCACTCCCGCCGGCCTTGCAGGTCCACCCCCAGGCCCCTCATGGGGCTCGGCAGTGGAGCTGCAAGGCCGGCGGCGGTGGCCGAGACCATTGGGGGCGGGGTGTGTGGCCTTATGACACACTTCCGGTGATGTCAGGGGGTGTGGCATATGCTAATGAGTTATGCTAATGAGCCCCCTAGCTCTTTTTCTACGAAACGACCCCTGACCCCGCCCTTCCCACGAATGGGCTCAGGGCGTCTCACAAACAAGGGCACTGTGTGCTGATACATAAAAACAGAATAAAAGCAAACAATTTTACATAATAAAGCGCTCAATGCTATTTGTCTTCAATTAAAGCAAGATGGTGTCCTGAAGATGTTACACTGTCCCAGTCCAACGGTACCAATCCACCATATTGCTGTAGTTCGATCTTCATAGAGGGCCATCCCCGTTGTTACCACGGGTCGTTGGTGCTGGTGGTAGTGGTGGTAGTGGTGACTCCTAATCAAAAGCCTGGCGGAAGAGCTCTGTCTTGCAGGCCCTGCGGATCTGTAAGAGGTCCCGCAGGGCCCTGATCTCCTCCGGGAGCTCGTTCTACCAGGTAGGAGCCACCACTGAAAAGGCCCTGGCCCTGGTTGCAGCAAGCCGGGCCTCCCTGGGCCTGGAACCACTAACTGATGCTGTGCCCCCGACCGTAGTGCCCTTTGGGGTATATGTGGGGAAAGGGCTCCTAGGAGACAGGCAGAAAGTTTGTCTTAACTCGCTGGAAGGCAAGCAAGTTGCTACAGTGTGGACTGGGAGAGGACAGTAATAAAACAAACCAATAAAAAGCAGGACCAAATCAGACAAGAGGCAAGAAATTTGTGACAAGAAAGGATTGGAGATCTTTCTCTGTTTGAGAGCAGTGTGGGTTAAATTTCTGAGATGTTTGACATCTTGGGTTTCACATAAAAGTGGCATGGTTTCCGTCACAGAAATCACCCCTCCAGCTGTTTTTAGTCCAGGTAGGGGAGGAAAGACAGGAAAAATCCCTCTATTGAGTAATGAAAGAAGTTGTGACTTGGATCTTTTGACGGTAGAGTGTGGGTAAGGTGAGCAATCCCTGCCTCTTTCTCCTCTTTACTCCAGTACTTAAAACATTTTTCTCCATCCTCAGTTAATCAGCTGCTGGGAGGTACGGCAGCAGTGTGTGCATTTGTGTGTGTGCAGGGGGTATCACACTTCATCATTTGTGTGTGTGTGTGTGTGTGTGTGTGTGTGTGCAGGGGGTATCACACTTCATCTACGCTCTCCAGTTTTGCTTTTAAATAAATTACCTGCCTCCCACTTGAGCATCCCAGGAAAGAAGAAAAAAACCATACCAGTGCTGTTACGCCTCCTCTGTGAAAGAGCCTTTCATTAGAAACCCCATTCCGTGCATTAGGGATCTGGATTGCATAGATACATCTGATATGATGTTTTGTGAGATGAAATTTTGTGTGTTCCTGATTATAGATATGTAGTCTGGAACACGGACGGGGCCACCTGGTGGTTCCCAGGTGGAATCTCTCTCAGTCCTTATATTTGTGGTTCACTCTTCTCTCACAGGTTTGGAAGTGCCTGGCCTGATTTGCACCACTTCACAAGTGACTTTGCCGGGGGCAGTGGTGATACTCACTAGCAACTTGGCAGGAGCTGCTCCTGGCACTGTTGGAGAACCGCAGAGGCCTCTGCAATAATGTCGAGGCACATCATCTTATTTTGCATGGAACTCAGCCAAATCAGAAGCAGCCATCTATGCGGTGCTTAGCAGCATCGGAACTGCCGCTTCAGACTTGGCCAAGCATCCTGGTTTGCAAATACTCCTCAAACCAAGGTTCCACATACTGAGAGTGGCTTCCCCTTTACCACGTTTTAGCATGTTAGCTATTGTTAAACTTTACATTTGCTGAAGTAAAGCAAATTCATTTGTCCCTCTATGTTTTTACCCACATCCAGGGCTTTTTGTGTAGAAAAAGCCCAGCAGGAACTCATTAGCATAATAGGCCATACCCAACCGCAGGAACTTATTAGCATATTAGGCCACACCCCTGACAGCACAGATCATTTGCATACTAGGCCACACCCCCATGTCACCAGAAGTGTGGTCATCCAGCCACACCCACCTTTTGCTTCTTATTCTCTTTACCTTGTTTGTTGTCAAAACCCAGAGCTTTTTGCATGTTAGGCCACACACCCCTAATTGTAGCCAATCCAAATGAGTTTCTGCTGTTGGGTGTGGCCTATTATGCTAATAAGTTCCTGCTGGGCGTGGCCAACTTGTCTGTTCCTGTGCGTTCCTGCCCAAAAATAGCCCTGCCCACATCAACAAAACAACATACTCTTCTTGAAGAACAGAATAAGAAAGCTTTATTGCTTTATAAAAAACATAAACATTATCTCTATTGCAGACATACTGAATATACAGTAAAAATCCCTCATATTAAAAATCCCTAATAGAAATATCTAAACACAAAGATAAAAATAATTTTATTCTTCCTATATTACGCTGCGTGGTTATATAAAATCATTTTGGTAGTATAAAATAGATATACTAAAATAGAATTTAATTAATAGTATAGAGGAAGCCCATCTGAGCAACCGTTAAAAGATGAAAATCTAATTGGTTTCGTGATTTCACAGAAATAACTTTATGAAAGATCATTTTGTTTCATAGTAGAAAAAGCAAAAATTATTGCCATTGGCCTGAATCTAGTTGCTCTAATGTTCCGGCTCACACATTTTTGTCCAAGTTATTGCCATTGGCCTGAATCTAGTTGCTCTAATGCTCTGGCTCACACATTTTTGTCCTAGCTCAGGAAGGAGGGCTCCAGAGCAAACTAATTTATGCAGTAGCCAAATCGATCACTCACAACTTTAATGCCAGTTACACTCCAGACTGTGTGCTGCACATGGGCTGCAGTAACTCTTAGTATAAATGAAAGTAGTAATTCTAGCAAGTGATATAACGTTCACATAATGTCAACTGGCTCCAAATAAGTTCAATCTGGAAAGTTCCTAAAATTGTGTGTGCAAAAATTGCAATGCAGGCTCACTAAGCCACTCTGCTGTACAGCACTTCTAGTTTGTGCTAGAAGAAGACCAAAGTGCATAGTAGCTAATACAGGTTACCAAAATTTTGCAATTGGGGTGTGACCATTTTACAAAAGATAAAAACAACGGCCCTCTCAATTTTGGCACAACCAACAAAAATCACTGATGACTCAAAGGCGACGGTGCAATTACTCTGCTTATGGGAATGCTGCTTTGAGAAATGATACCATCACATACGTCCACAGACATCTACGCTAGGTCAATTCAGTGATGGATGAATATCCCAAAGCGGCTAGGCACTGGGGGGTTTCCTGTTTTCAAGCAGTCTAATGCCATTTGTGTCCCTGTCTTTGATCTGCCTCCCTCAAGCCTTTCCACCGTGGCTGAGAGGGGTAGCAATGCGGCCCTAAGTATTTTGGCTTTATGTTGTCATTCTGCTGTGGGAACTCCTCTGGCAACAGCGGCATCGCCTTCGCAGCCCCTGCACATTTCTGAAGTGGTGTACGGGGACGGCCGTGAGCTTCTATGTCTGGCCTTAGTTCTTTTTGTAAACGGTCTATAAGATAGTTTTCAAGGTCACCTCTGCCACCCTGAGCGCTCCTAAGCCTATGAGCATTCGTAATTAGATCTCCCATCAGCCTGATCTTCTGGATCTTGGGCGCTAGAAATTGCTTCTTAATTGTGCTTGCAGTGTGGGGGTCTGAGTTCTTGATACTCAGAGCATAAAGATCCTCAAAATAGCCTGCCAACATCTTCCACTGTATTAAGGCAACTTCCAGAGCCGCTGCCACACCATTTATATACACGTTGGGTGGTTTCTGGAATTACAAACAACACAACAAAAATTGCAAACAGGAAAAAAACAAAGTGCATCCACCTCACAAAGTTATTATGAAGCTGGTCTCCCACTTTGAGCTCCTTGAAAATAGCAAAAGATGCCAATATGACAAATAAATATATATACAAAGGATACTGGCCAGGTTTACAGTCACTTTTAGGCAAGGGTCATTTCCTGCAGGAGCGCGCAGGAGCGGAGCTCCGGCAGTAAAGAGCCCAGGGGGCGGGCACATGCAATAAGCACCACCCCCTGCTCCCAGCAGCCCTCAGTCAGAGCAAGAAGCAGCCAGGTAAGCTACAGAGCCCCCCCCCCGGCCCCCTTGTCCAAAACAGTCCAGTGGCACCTTTAAGACCATGTTTTATTCAGGTACAAGCTCTCCCTCCTCCGTGAGGACAGATCTGCATGTTCCCCCCTCCCAATAGCTAGGACTCCAAAACAGTCCAGTGGAGCCTGAGTGGTGGGTGTTGCCTTCTGACACACTTCCGGTGATGTCAGGGGGTGTGGCATATGCAAATACGTTATACTAATAAGTTATGCTAATGAGCTCCTGCACCTCTTTTTCTACAAAATGACCCCTGCTTTTAGGCCTTATGTCAGCCAAGCCACTAAAGATTTGATGCTGACCCATTTTGTAAATAAAATTAAAATTATTCCTGCCTTTCTGTCTTCATCAGGGCCACCATAGTGGCTTACAGTTAAAACAAGCATTATGAACTTATTAAAACAATTTAAAAGCACAACTAAAACATATATAAAAGTACAGGAAACAGCTTCCCTCAGAATGCGTACTTCTGATAATGAAATTCTAGGCTGTTTTTTAATAACTCATATTGTTATGAAGCTGAATAAAGTCCCACTGATACAACACTGACCCAGATGGATCTCAAATAAGTGGGTATAAAAAGCATTTACTTCACTCTGAGCTATCTGGAGGAAGGGTGGTACATAAATACAGGGCATGAGCCTTCCACATATGTGGGGCCTGCATACACCTTGCCTGGGGAAGGTTTCAGACTAGACTGAACTAGAAGAGAAAGAGAGAATCCACGAGGGAATTCCCTATCTCTTTAATTAGGAGCTGCAAGGAAGCCCAAAGTGGATTAGTACTACTATGCTGGTATGGGGAGGTTAAACTTCCTGAACCTATCAAGACAAATACTAACTTCATGGAGTGGGGCAGGGAGGGAGAAAGAGAAGAGAGAGTGAGGGGATATGTTATTCTTTATGCACATGCGTTAAAAGTGTTATCCTGCCAACCTAGCAGTTCGAAAGCAAGAAATTGCAAGTAGATAAATAGGTACCACTTCGGTGGGAAGGTAACAGCGTTCCGTGCGCCTTAGTGTTTAGTCATGCCGGCCACATGACCACGGAAACGTCTTCGGACAGCGCTGGCTCTTCGGCTTTGAAACAGAGATGAGCACCGCAACCCTAGAGTCGGACTCGGCTGGCTTTTGAGCAAGGGAACCTTTACCTTTACTTTTCACTAAAAGTGTTAACAATGAAAACACCGTAATGTATCAAGAAGACAATGTCTGAAGATGATTGTATCATTAAATTAAACTTAGAAAGTGAGATATTTGCCAGCTGTTGAAAGAACAGTCTGTGAAAGAAGAAAATATTTTGCTAGCCAGTATTTGCATCATACCTGGATAACTTTGGTACAGTACAGGCCCCCCCTGTCGTGCTGGTATTGTATCAGTACTTCCGCGGCTTCCTTCTCCTCCTTGGCCTGTTCCCAGAAGAATTTTGAAACATTTGGTAGACTCATATCAGAGCGATCAAAGATTTCACCCTGTATTTTGCAAACAAACAAAATGAAAACACTCGCTGCAGCTCATATAAAACAATCACACAGGCATGCTAACAAAAACCTGGAGCATTTACGTAATCAGCTGTACTGGCAATAAGTGTACAAGGCTGTTTATGCACTCAGATCTCCCTTGCTGAATCAGGGCGCATTTCAACGGCAAATATTTGTGAGGGCAAAGGATGCCACAGCTATATAATTAGACATAGCACTGGTTGCAAAAAAAAAAATGTAGATGTCTAAGAAACAGCAGTGGAAAGCGTAAAATATGATGAATCAGGCTGCATGGCTGCCACTCACTGTGACTACATCCCTTTGTAACACCCTGTAATAGTAGAAATCACATGGGAAAGCTGAATACACATGGGATAAACCAAGCTAGTTCTACCCTCCCCCCATCCTCTGATATTACTCCTGTGATCTTAGTTTTTGCATTCATAAGGTCACTGGAAGGATGTAACCAGTGGAAGGTGGTAACCAGGGGTCATTTCCTGTGGGAGCGCACAGGAGCGGAGCTCTGGCAGTAAGGAGCCCAGGGGGCAAGCACATGCAACAAGCCCTGCCCCCTGCTCTCAGCAGCCCTCAGTTGGGCCACGGGGAGCAAGAAGCAGCCAGGTAAATTGCAGAGCCCCCCCCCCGCCCGCCTTCAGGTATAAGCCTCCCCTCCTCTGTGAGGGCAGATCTGTGCATCCCCCCCCCCCATAGCTACCAATCCAAAACAGTCTGGTGGCACCTTTAAGACCAAGTTTTATTCAGGTACAAGTTCTCCCTCCTCTGTGAGGACAGATAGGCACATTCAACCCCCCCAAATAGCTAGCAATCCAAAACAGTCCAGTGGAGCCTGAGCGGTGGGTGTTGCCTTCTGACACACTTCCGGTGATGTCAGGGTGTGTGGCATATGCAAATAAGTTATGCAAATAAGTTATGCTAATGAGCCCCTGCATCTCTTTTTCTACGACATGACCCCTGGTGGTAACCCTACCACTCCCATAATGCCAGATTCAGGACTGAGATTGCTACTATTCCTCATATCCCTGCTTCCTGACACCTATGATGTTCTCCCTCAAGCACCCTGCCCATTGGCTCCCAGCCCAGATCTCAGAAGCTACCCTGATTCCTACTTGGATGGGAAACCCAAGGAAGACTGGGGTTGCTATGCAGAGGAAGGCAACCGCAAACCACCTCTGTTCATCTCTTGCCTTGAAAAGCCTTTGGGGTTGCCATAAGTCAGCTGCAATTTTACAGCACTTCACACACACACACACACACACACACACACACACTTCCTAATACAAAATTTAGTGTAGTGTTGTCAACAGGCTTCCTTTTCTCTTTTTAGAAGGAATATAGCAACAGCTGAATGGTGTCATCATAATAACCACCCTTCAACTTCCCTCCCAAGTCCTCCTAAATCTTGGCATATATCGGGCAAAATTGATTATTAAGCAGAGAGTGCTCGATTTGGAGAAGCAAGCAGACATTTGCAGTTCACCAAATGATTTTTCTTCAGCAAACAGTAGGTATGTGGTTGCTCCACGGCCTATTTATACATTCTTGAATCTTATAATACCAGAATGGCTTTCACCCTAGCAAGGAGCATGGCCTTGCTGTCCGCAGTAATAGAGGGACGGTATGCGCACTTGTTCCCAGACTGAAACAGACTCTCTGGAGCATATCTTTTTAAATTGCTCTTTCCATGTGGCGAGCCGAAAGGAAATCATCGGCCCACTGCTGGAATGGTTCCCAGGGAGGTCAAACAAAATTAAATTAGAATACCTGTTGTCGAATAGGAATCATCATACATCAAGACAGGTGGCTAGGTTCTGCACCCAGGTATACAAGGAACGCAAAAAGTGAGGCAAATAGACCATATCCCTACTTTTAGAGAGCCAGTTTGGTGTAGTGGTTAAGTGCGCGGACTCTACTCTGGGAGAACCGGGTTTGATTCCCCACTCCTCCACTTGCACCTGCTGGATGATTTTGGGCAAGCTGTAGTTCTGATAAGAGCTGTTCTTGAAAAAAGAGCCGTTTCTGTCAAGAGCTCTCTCAGCCCCACCTACCTCACAGGGTGTCTGTTGTGGGGAGGGGAAGGGAAAGGAGTTTGTAAACCGCGCTGGGACTCCTTTGGGTAGTGAAGGGCGGGGTAGAAATCCAATCTCTTCTCTTCTTCTTCTTTTAGCAAAAATGTTTTAAACTGACTTTTGAAATGGTTTAAAAGGTTTGAACAGTAGTTTTCTTTTTTCCTTTATATTTTATATAACTTATAAGCTTTTACGCTACTAAGGTTTTTACTGGCTCATAACCAGCTAGGATAGTATTGGGAATTTTTCTATTTGTCTTTTAAATTGTCATGTACTGGTTGAAGACTGTAATAATAAACTGACTGACTGACACCCTTCAACTTGGTTCTGTTTTTGCTTCCTTTACTTCTTCAACTGTGTCGTGTTGCATTCTATTCATTCTGAATCTGTCTTCAACAATTCTTTCAACCACCTAATTGGCCCTCCTAGACCAGCTAATTCCACTCCTTCTAGTCTCCTTCATTCTTCCTGTGGCCCTGTAATATATAGTGCAAACTTATACAGAATAACTCCAGTCTAAGGTCATTGACCTCAGTGGACTTAGATTGGAGTAACTCTGCCAAGACAGTACTGATATTTATGGAAACAGTGTCAATTTCACCTACCAAGTCATGTAAGTCCTCTTCACAGGAAAAAGGACTCAGACCGATTTCCCACAAGCCGCTGCTCCGCCCTCGCTCCCCCCCCCCATTGTATGCATCAATTTCCCACTACTTGCTGCACGGCCGCATTTTGACCCGCAGCTTTGCCCGATTCCCCCCGCGTCTTCTTGAGCCTGTTTTCCGAGGATCGCAAAGACGTGGGGGAAATCAGGTGAAGCTGCGGGTCAAGATTTGGCCGCGCAGCAAGTAGTGGGAAATCAATGCATACATTTGGGGGGAAAGGAAGGGCGAGGGCAGAGCAGCAGCTTGTGGGAAATCGGTCTCAATTTCTGTCCCAAATTGAAACTCTTAAAGAGGGACTAACTCAACTACCCAAGCTGCCACTATTACAATCCTTAAAATTGTGGAAAATCTAGTAATCATCTCTCAAAAGTGCAGGACTTCTCTGAAGTTAAGGTACTCAAACCATAAATTACAAGATTACCTGCCCAATTAACCTTACAGTCCCTCAATCTCCTTTGATATAAATAAGGATAGGAAAAGTCAACCAGAGATCTTTCTGGTTTTATGGAACTAATTTCCATAATATCATGGGATTTTATAGAATTCATTGAAGTTTATAAAATGTGGTCTGATATTACTGATCAAGAGCATGTTTATTAGCTTTTATTGTAAAGACGTTCTGCCTAAATTTTATAGTTGTTGTTTGCATGTTTGGCTTAAGACCTTGGGTCAATGAAGCTAATAAATGAAATGGAAAAAATGGAATTACAAGATTACACAAGAAAACCGGAACTTTGTATCAAGTTATAAATTTCGTTACAGAAACTGCTCAACCATTATTTTACACGCAGATTACTAAGATTGTTTAAATATAGTATATTCCTTAAAAGTAGAACTAAAGACAACTATTTCACCCTGTGCAAAGGCTCTACAACTGTGAACATAGCATGTGGGCTGTGCAACTAGAGTTTTTGGATTATGCCTCTGCTTACTTTTTTGCAAACATGTTTTACCTTATGTACAGCACACCTGCACAACCAGCTATCACTACGTGTATATAGTGTGTCTTTGTTTCTCCCTGGCCGCCCTTAGCCCCAGGCAGATCAATGACTCTGCAGGTTCAATGTGCGTAGGTCAGGATTACCTGAGCCCATTGGGGAGGGCGGGGTATAAATGTGAAAAATAAATAAATAAATAAATCAGGGTGCGTTCAGACGCGCCGTTTGATCTGGTGTCGTGACAGTTCAGCAACGGATTTTATATGCACGATCACACAGTCAACATCTGCCTCCCATCCTCAGCCATTAGTTTCCGGCTCAAAACTGCTTTAACCCGGAATATTTTGTTACCAGGTCCCAAAGTGGTGTTTTATCAGCTCTCCTGTTTAAAGCCGCATTTCCCCCGTGTGATCGCTCCTCCGGTGTCAAGCCACTTCCGGTTTAAACCCCCTCCCCACGAAAGCTGCCTGAGGCTTCCGCTTTTCGCCCGCCATTTTTTTTAGTGTCGGCGGTGCGCGCATAGGCGGAGCTCTGCTACCGTGTTTAGAAAACCGACATTTAAACGGTCACTTGTTTCAGCGTTTAGATGAGTCCAGGATCTCACGGAGGCCATTTTCGGGTCAAATGTTTAAAGGAAAGTCTTTTGTTGGAGGGGTGGTTCTGCGCATGCGCCATGGTAGTTTCACACACCCCCATTCTACGGATGAGCACTTATGCGCAAACTGAGAAAAAACTTAAAACTCGCCGACATACGGTCTCACACGTTGGTAGTGTAGACGACAGAGAGCGACGTGACTGCACGGTGAGGCAGGATAAAGGAGGTAAGTGTGATTGCGATTATCCAGATCAAATACAATCCGGTCAGAACAAGAGCCGTTTAACCCACTCTCAGCACACCGTCTGACCGCACCCTTAAGGTAGTATCTAGGGAGGAGAAGTCATTCAAGAGCAGCTGAATTCCACATGAGAGTGACCAAGGGAAGAGAATGGGCTTCTGTCATAGGATACAGGGCAACGGGTGACTTGGGCTGTGGTCACACACACACAATAATCCGCTTTCAACCCTCTCTCAGTGCACTTTCCAACTGGATTTTACTGTGTGAACTGGCAAAATCCAGTTGGAAAGTGCATTGAAAGTGGGTTATTTAGCATGCAAAGCTTCCCGTGCTAGCTGAAGATATATTAGTTTATCCAGGCCTTCCACTAATTTTTTTAACATGTAATTTTAATATACAATTTTTTAATGCTGATTTTTAAATTATTTATATTGTCTCCATTGCCTGTAAGACACACTTTAAAGCCCTATATGGCCAGGGTCCAACATACCTAAGGGGACCGCCTCTCCCCATATGTTCCCCCAAGTGCACTTCGGTCAGGGTCTCAACACCTCCTAGTGATGCCAGGCCCCAAAGAGGCCAGGTTTGCTGTAACCAGGGCCAGGGCTTTCTCGGTGGCGGCCCCTACCTGGTGGAATGAGCTCCCGGAAGAGATCCGGGCCCTGCGGGACCTTGCGCAGTTCCGCAGGGCCTGTAAGACGGAGCTCTTCCGCCAGGCTTTTGCGTAGGAGCCGCCGCCACCATCACACCATCACATTACCCCACCAACGTACCATCACTACTGTATTACCATCGTTGTTGCTCCACCACCACCAATTGATTAGTTAACATCGGGGTTTGTGATGGGCCTGTGACAAGATATTTATAATATCACGTGGAACCATACCATTGAATTGGGTCTAACATTCCCGGGATGCCATGGAATTGGGACTACCATCCCCAGGATACCATTTTGCGATTGAAGATCTTTCAAAACATCTGGAGCACTTTATGCTGTTTTCAATGTTGGTTTTATCTTGTTTTATTGATTAACTATTGGCATTTTTTTGCTCTACTTGTGTTTTAACTATTGGCACATGTTGCCCTATTTGTGAGCCGCCCTGAGCCCGTTGCGGGGAGGGCGGGCTATAAATTTGAACAAACAAACAAATAAATAAATAAATAATAGAGCCTCTGGTGGAGAAAGAGGGACAAACAAGCCAGTGTGGTGCAGTGACTAAGAGCGGCTGACTCTAAGGCCCTTTCTGCACTCTCCTTTTATTTTTATTTTTAAACCACAATTTTACTAGGCTATATTAATAATTCAAAGATACATCACTTTACCAACTGTCATATATCCTTTTCTCCTAATTACCCACCCCTTCTGACTTCCCACAGTGCTCCAACCTCCAGCCCAAATCTTGTAATCCCCTCTTTTCCCCTTACTCGTTGGCCATATTCTACAGGTATCTTTTAACAACTGTTCTTATACAATTTAGCTTATTCTAGGTCCCTGCCACACGAGAGACAAAAAGAACGGGCAAAGTGCGGCTTTTGAAAGCCGCACCAAAATAGGCACGCGGCGGCGGGATCATACAGATCCCGTGAGCCGCCGTGCAACTGCTCCCCGGCACGATCAGATGCCGGGGAGACCGGGGAGGAAGCCACGGGAGGCTGCCGAACTGCGCATGTCTGAGCATGCGCAGTTCGGCCAGGACCCGGGGATGCGCCGGCGGAAGAACGCGCCGGCGATCCCACGGCTGGCTTTGATGCGGCCGTTCAGAGAGAACCACCTCGGTAGGTGGTTCTTTCTTGCTGCAGATTATTGCCGGAAGGGCCGGATCGGGGACGGGTGCGCAACGCTTCCCAGATGTTGCGGTGGGATCGCGCCCGTTTGCTCCGCCCCCGATCCGGCCCTCTCCCAGCCCTAATCCTGTCGTGTGACCAGGGCCCTAAATATCTTTTTTTCCCAATAGTTATTAAAGCAAAATAAGTTGTTTTTTGCATCCCACTGCACTCCCCTTTTAATCGATGCTCACCACGGTGTCCCCCAAGCAATTCTGTACTAAAATCGAATTCAACCTTCTTTTTAATCCAGGTCCCCCCGTCCCGTCCCCCGTTCTGCACTGCACTACCTCCCTTCCGTGTTCAGCCCAGTTTCAGCCTGCTGTTGCCCTGGGTTATTTGGATGCTGCTTTGCTGTGGACTTAAATTGCCTCGACTTGAACACTGAGAAAATCTGGAGTGGTGGGCGAATGTGGAAAGGACCTAATCTGGAGAACGGGGTTTGATTCCCCACTCCTCCTCCACATGAGGCCTGCCGGGTGACCTTGGACCAGTCTCAGTTCTCTCAGAGCTCTCTCAGTCCCACCTGCCTCACAAAGTGCCTGTTGTGGGGAGGGGAAGGGAAAGGACATGGTAAGCTACTCTGAGACTCCTTTGGGTAGAGAAAAGGGGGGGTATAAAAATATTCTCCCCCCCATGTATACATATACATACACAGGGGTCGTTTCGTAGAAAAAGAGCTAGGGGAACTCATTAGCATAACTCATTAGCATATGCCACACCCCCTGACATCACCGGATGTGTGTCATAAGGCCACACCCCCTGACATCACCGGAAGTGTGTCATAAGGCCACACACCCCGCCCCCAACGGTCCGCCGCTGGCGGCCTTGCAGCTCCACTGCCGAGCCCCATGAGGGGCCCGGCGGTGGACCTGCAAGGCCGGCAGGAGTGCAAGGAAGCCCCGCAAAGGCCCTCCCTGGCCCCAGGCAGGCAGGGGTGGGGAGAGGCAGGGAGGAAGCAACTTATCCTCCCTCTTCTCCTGCCTCCTCCTGGCTGAATGAGGGCCGGAAGCAGGGCGGCCGGAAGCAGGGGGCGGGGCTTCGTCATGTGCCCCGCCCCCCGTACCTCACCCGGTGGAACCCCCCCGAAATGATCTCTGCACATACAGAGAAGACGTGCAGTGCTTCTTCTGAGAGTTAACAAGTCACCAGAAAACATTTGGTCTAATGCTAGAAAAAAAGCAATGAGTTGGATCCAGTCAGCTTTTTGGCAGATGAGAAAGGAAGGAGGGGTTGCCTTTGACCACCAAGAAAGGGAATCATGGGGGATGTAAGCTATGATTCACCAGGGTTTAGACCAGAACCTATTTTCAGTACCAGGGAAAGGCTTAGCCTTCGAACACGGAAGTAATAAAAGTGTCTGCTTGGAACATGCACAAAACACCTTCCTTTGATTAAAAAAAACCAATAGCCTACTTTAAACATGATGCCAGCATGGCAAAGAGGTTTGCTATGGGCTGCACTGACCAGGCATATTGTTTAAACCCAGCACCTGTCTGGACAAAAATGGTACTGGATCTCTAGTGTGCTCAGGCATGCAAAGTGGCAATTTCGGCCAGCACACTGGCACTCATACAACATTAGCAAGCTAGCACAAACAACCTGCCTGTGCGCCTCTGCCTTAGATCTCGGCTGTGCTAAAGTTGCAGATGAAAACCCAAATGGGTGTTAACAAGATGACATGGATTTTTACACATGCATAGTCTCTTTCGACTAGCTAGTAGGGGTGCCAACAAACCTGGAGAAAAATCTCTTGCCCACTTAATAGAGGTTTACCGTGTGGAAATGGGTGCTTGATGCTTTTATTTATTTATTTAACTTTTACCCCGCCCTCCCCGCCAGGCGGGCTCAGGGTGGCTTCCAAAAACTGATAAGCAGTATACATTTTACAGTAATAGAATAAAACACATCATTTAAAAACCTAGACAAGTCAATATAAAACATTAATTCGATGGTGATAAAAATAAAGTGCAGTTTAGGGACACATTCAGCGGTGCCACTGCGCTAGGGCGTGTTGGATCGGAGTTCACACTGGGCGATGCTGGTAGGACGTTGCTCCTAGCGGAACGCCTGCCTAAAAAGTTCTGTTTTCACGGCCCTGCGGAACTGTGACAAGTCCCACAGGGCCCTGATCTCGGCAGGAAGCTCGTTCCAACGGGTATTAATGATCGTTTTAGTGGGTATTAATGATCTGGAAAATGCCGTTGTACGAAAAGGGCGGAACATTTTCCTCTAGGCGAGGTGGCAACCAATGTTCCCTTCTAAGCTTTGGAGTTTTGTGTGCAAAAATTCTACTCTTATCATTATGATTTACTCTGTGAGCTCCTGGCATGAAAGTTGTGAGCCAGCGATTTGGCTCCTGCATAAATCAGTGTGCTCTGGAGCCCTCTTTCCTGAGCTAAGACAAAAATCTGTGAGCCAGAGGCTAAAAAACTGTGAACTAGCTCACACTAACTCAGCTTAGAGGGAACACTGGGGGCAACCCTATCAAGCCATGCACATTAAATCCATTTATGAAATTGGGACCATTCGGAGGAGAGGAAGAGTTGCCATGTTCCTTCAGTTATTATGCTTTCATTTTTTGCTTTTCTTCTTATTGAAATCATTAGAAACTCCTACATACTCAGTTAATCTGTTATATACTTCACATGGTTAGGAGTTGCATAATTTTATATATTATTGTTAGAAGGTTTAACAAAGGTTTATGGATAATTATTCACACACACACACACACATTGGTAACAATGTGGAAATCTTGCTTGAAAGTTCATATGTTGGATTTATTGTGTTATTTCAAAATGTTTCATCTGCATATCTGTATTTGTGTATTTCTAATAAAATAAAAGGGAAGCTGCGGTGGCTCAAGTGGTTAAGACACTGAACTGCAGGCTGTGGAAGGTCAGTAGTTCAGCGGTTCCGGGTGCCGCAAGACAGGGTGAGCTCCTGTCTCTAGTTCCAGCTCCTGCCAACCTAGCAGTTCGAAAGCAAGACATTGCAATAATAAAATAAATATTATATATATATATATATAAAAAAGCGATGCACATCACTTTTCGGACCAATCTGGGGAAAAAACCGGAGAAAGAATCCCGATAAGCCGCAGCAAAAACACGGGTGCGAGAAGAGGGTCTTCCGAAAAGCCGCAAACCTCGCGGTCGTCCCAGGAAGCTGCTAAAAGGGGGGGGGGCGGCGAAGGGAGGAGCCTGGTCGAGAGCGAGCGGCAGCCTTGGATTGTTTCCGCTGCAGCCGCCGAGAGGCTGCGTCCGCGTGAGAAAACCGCTGTCCTTTGCCGGGCAGAGCGGCCTTACCAGCATCTGGAAGACGTAGGCGACTTCCAGCAGGGCGCCGGTGACCCCGCACAAGCTTTCCTCCACCACGGGCGGGAAATTCTGCTTCACCAGCTGGCGGGGCGCTCTGCCATGCCGGTGGAGGGTGCACGCGGGCAGGCCGCCCTTGAGCCTTTTCCGGCTCGGCTCGGCCATGGCGAGGGGAACAGCGGCCGCCTCCCCTTGGCTGCAAGGCGCGACGCGGCCTCTTCGCGGTGACGCGGAGGGATTCCTCCAAGTTGGGGCTTCGGGGAAGTCCCGACCGCTCGAAGGCGACCTGGAAACAGCTCTTCGGGGGAAGAAGCGCGCTTGGACTCTCCCCCACCGCCGGTCTATGTAGCTCCGGGTTCACCGCGCCGAAAAGGGGCGGGTCGCTTGTACCTGGCACGCACCTGGCTCCGGGCATTCTCCAACTCGGTTTTTTTCTGGACAAAAAAAAAAAATCTCCAGGGCTTGGGGGGACGTGTTTAGAGGGATGTAGGTGGGTGGAGGGTATTTCTGTGTATATATGTTATGTGATATGTCTGTATTTGTTTTATTAATGTGGAAAATTCAATAAAAATTATATTAAAAAAAAGAAATGTAAACAGGGTAAAAGAAATACATTCTCCAGGAGCCTCAGTATTATTCCACACACACACACACCCCTTCCTAAACCATATTAAAGGTAAAGGTTCCCTTGCTCGAAAGCCCGACTCTAGGGTTGCGGGGTTGCGGTGCTCATCTCATCTCCGTTTCAAAGCCGAAGAGCCAGCGCTGAAGACTGAAGACTCTCTTGCTTTCGAACTGCTAAGTTGGCAGGAGCTGGTGGCCAAAGTATTTGAGCTTCAGTTTCATTATCTGGCCTTCCAGGGAACAGTCAGGGTTGATTTCTTTTAGGATTGACTGATGTGATCTTGCAGTCCAAGGGACTCTCAAGAGTCTTCTCCAGCACCATAGTTCAGAAGAATCTAGTCTTCGGCGCTCGGCCTTCCTTATAGTCCAGCTCTCGCAGCCATACAGTACCACTGGGGATACCATTGCCTTGACCATACGGACTTTTGTCTCTACTTTTTATTATGCTGTCAAGGTTTGCCATCACTTTCCTCCCAAGGAGCAGGCGTCTTTTAATTTCATGGCTGCAGTCACCATCTGCATCAGCGGCTCTAGACAGACTGAAAACAGTGATCCCTGCTTACACTCTTGGATATGTGAAAGGGCAGCCTAAGGGGAAGTCACAGTTGTGGGAGTGGGGTAGTAAGGGGGGGGGGAGGTATATCCACTCACAAAGGGACAGAACTGTACAACGCCCCAGACTTTAAAAAGGTAAAGGTAAAGCTTTCTGTTGGTTCTAGAATCCTAATGCATTGGTTACTGAATATCCTATTTTGTTGACTGTACTGACTCTATATCCGTAATCCACTTTGAGTCCCTGTGAGAAAGGTGGGCTATTTATTTTATTTATTTATTATATTTATGAATCGCCCCACCCCTGCCACTGCAGGGATCTGGGCGATGTGCAACCAGAGATAAAACAAGATAAAATTAATTAAAACCTTAAAAGTAAAGGTTCCCTTGCTCGAAAGCCAGTCGAATCCGACTCTAGGGTTGCGGTGCTCAACTCCGTTTCCAAGCTGAAGAGACAGCGCTGTCTGAAGACGTTTCCGTGGTCATGTGGCCGCATGACTAGACACCAAGGCGCACGGAATGCTGTTACCTTCCCACCGAAGTGGTACCTATTTAATCTACTTGCAATTTCTTGCTTTCGAACTGCTAGGTTGGCAGGAGCTGGAACTAGAGATAGGAGCTCACTCCGTCATGCGGCACCCGGGTCTCAAACTGCTGAACTACTGACCTTCCAGAGCCTGCAGTTCAGCATCTTAACCACTTGAGCCACCGCAGCTCCAAACTTTATTGAACAGCAAATCGTTATGACAGTCATCCAATGACCTGGGTTGCCAATGCCCTCTGTCTTTGGCAAGCTGCCTCCAGGGGCCACGGGGAGACAGGCTGAGCTATCCCTAGCATCACCAGGATGAACCAGGATGAACCTGAACCAGGATGCTCTAGGAGGTGGGCTGGGCTGGAAGTAGTGACTGAGTGGCAGCCCTGTAGCCAGAAAAATTTTGGTGTGAGGCCTGGGGGACATGTAGGAGGTGAGACCAGAAGCAGCTTCCCTTTCCTTCCACAGCCTCCCTGCTGTGGCCTTCCCGCCTTCTGGTCAGTTTCACTCCCCACCCATCAGCTGTCAGGTTTAACAACTGATGGATGGGGAGTGAAACTGACTAGGATCAAGGACACAGAGGGGCAGGGGTAAGGGGTGTGGTGCACCAGGGGTGGGATGGGGGTCTGGCATTCTCCCAGGGTGGGACAGGGCTCATCCGTGGTGGGGGCTGCACTCCCAAATGCCCCACCGTGGCTACGGGCCTGCTGAGTGGAGCGACAGGAACAGCACTGTCATGCTCCCAGGCAGGGGTCATTTCCTGCAGGAGCGCACAGGAGCGGAGCTCCGGCAGTAAAGAGCCCAGGGAGCGGGCAAATGCAACAAGCCCCGCCCCTTGCTCCCAGCAGCCCCAGGCCACAAGGAGCAAGAAGCAGCCAGGGAAGTTGCAGAGCCTCCCCCGCCCCGCAATCCAAAACAGTCTAGTGGCACCTTTAAGACCAAGGTTTATTCAGGTACAAGCTCTCCCTCCTCTTTGAGGGCAGATCTGCGCGTCTTCCCCCCCCCCCATAGCTAGCAATCCAAAAGAGTCCAGTGGAGCCTGAGCGGTGGGTGTTGTCTTCTGACACACTTCCGGTGATGTCAGGGGGCATGGCATATGCAGATGAGTTGTGCTAATGAGCTCCTGCACCTCTTTTCCTACGGATTGACCCCTGCTCCCAGGTCCCTCTGTTGAATCACACCTGCATCAGTAATAAGGAGCACAGACACCATGCCAGCCACAGCAAATGCATATGGGGCCCTGGCAGGGTTTGCAGTTCCTACCCCATGGGGGGCTCTGTTTGCCAAGGCGTATACTGTAACCATCCAAAATGACACAAATCCCAGGAGGAAGTGCTCTGCGACTGCTCCATTCACTGCTGGTGAACCCACGGTTGCTTGGCTAGCTGATCCACAGAGCACAGTGAGCAGCTGCCAGATATCTCAAACCACAGTTGTGCCCTGTCCCCTGCCTTGGAAGAGGGGACGCCCTGGCTAAGGAGTATGGGTCTTCACCTACCCTCCCTTCAGAGGCAGTTGTGCTGGCTACTCTTCCTTGGGGGCATCATGCTTGATTGACCTGTCTCAGGGGTCATTTCCTGCGGGAGCGCACAGGAGCGGAGCTCCGGCAGTAAAGAACTCAGGGGGCAGGCATATGCAACAAGCCCCGCCCCCTGCTCCCAGCAGCCCTCAGTCAGGCCACGAGGAGCAAGAAGCAGCCAGCTAAGTTGCAGAGCCCCCCCCCCCCCCCCCCCCTTCGGGAACAAGATCCCCCCCTCCGT